>NC_040036.1:51898059-51990467 GCF_003713205.1 Coffea eugenioides | reverse complement strand
TAAAATGTTGTACATTTGTTTAGTTGTTATGGTTTTGGATATGATGAGTCTAATGATGATTACAAAATAGTTGCCATTTCCCTTGTGAAAGTTTCTGATGCTATGGGTAAAAAAATCCGGGTTGAGGTTTATAGTCTCAAAACTGATTCGTGGAGGAGGATTGAGGTAACATTAAGGTGAATGGTATTGACGCATGTGGTAATTTTGTGAATGGAAAGCTCTATTGGGTCTGGAATCGCATTCCTAGCTGTCATGATGGGCGGAAAATTCTTACTTTTGATTTGTCGAGTGAGACATTTGGAGAGGTGGACACAGAGTGGCTTCTGCAGAGTGGACTTTACAAGTTTTAGGGGGGCACCTATGTTCGTCTTGTTACCATGGAGGCAGTTGCAAGGATGTTTGGAGGATGGAGAAGTATGGTGTTAAAGAGTCTTGGACTAAAGTGCTGTCGATTCCTAATCTGAGTGGCCCTAATGGAGGGATTTCCGGGCAAGCTATTTTTCTATCAAAGGAAGGAGAAATTGTGTGTAAATTTGGGGAAGTTTTAGCCCTTTATGATGGGCGGAAAATTCTTACTTTTAATTTGTCGAGTGAGACATTTGGAGAGGATGTTTGGAGGATGGAGAAGTATGGTGTTAAAGAGTCTTGGACTAAAGTGCTGTCGATTCCTAATCTGAGTGGCCCTAATGGTGGGATTTCCGGGCAAGCTATTTTTCTATCAAAGGAAGTAGAAATTGTGTGTAAATTTCGGGAAGTTTTAGCCCTTTACGATCCAAAACATAATACTCACATGCATATGCGAATTACTAATTTGGGAGCTCTTTCACAAGTAAATGTGTATGTTGAGAGCTTGGTTTTGCCTAATGCTGTTGAAGGGGTACCAGTGCACTGGGCTTGAAACTGTTAAAAAAGGTGCTGATGATTATCTGTTGAACATTACTTGATAGTGGTGATTGATTTTCTGTCTTCTATAATTACAGTCAGCTTTTAGATCTTTATGGTCTGATTTCCTGATTTATGATTTAAGATCCTATCTGCACATGTTGGTACATTGTCTTTCGGTGCTTAATCTGCAAAAAAGTTTTGGTTGATATTCTTTTACTTTTGAATTGTAGAATTTTTACTGGCAAAATTATGCATATAGCTCCAGATTTCAGGTTGCCGGAAATTTTTGTTTTATTTTGTTCTGCACTTATTTCTTAGACTACACGAGGATAAGAGATTTCTTTTTAACTTCTAGCCATGTGTTTAATCTGTTACGGATCTGCTTTTGTCTGTGGAGTACTTGACTGTTGATCAAGTTATATGTGACATCTACTATTTTTTTTTTTTTCAAGGAAACTGCCAAGTGTACTACCTGAAATTTGGTGTTGTGCCTTAATTCTTAACTAAAAGGTATTTCATTATGTATTTATAGTGCATCATTGGACCTCTTGTAAGTTTATATTAATCTGAGTATTGTCAGCAAGAATACATTTGAAACATGACTTTGCTTGTCTTCCTTGTATATCTTGTTTGTGCATTTTATGGCATCATGCAGTTCCTCACTTGACTTGGGTTGCATTCCATGAAAACCCGGTTTATGTATTTTGTGGTACCATGCACCTCCTTGCTTAATTATCTGTTGTTTTCACCAATCTTTGCTTCAGAAAGCAAACAGGGTGGCTTTTGATTTGATGATGCACACAGAGATATATATTCAGATGAAATAGTCTCAACCACTAAGACCACATTGTTCCTCATTTGAAAAATTCCCTGCCACCAGAATTACTTCGTTTCACTTGAATCTGTTCAGGTGAACGATTCGATCAGCTACACTGTTAGAATTGTCAGATCCTTCATGTGAAGTCTTTAACTATTATTTGCTTATATAGAATGCATGAACATCATAAATCGATAGGCAATATTACTTTGTTGGAGTTAATGATCTCATCAATGTTTGCAGGTCCTAATTTGTTTTAGGCTATCCAAACAGGGGAAACAAATGGTAAAGAAAGATTAGCTATTGCCAGACAGAAATGCTCCAGTCCTATCCAAACAGGGAAAACAAATGGTAGCTTCAAGTTGAACCACTTCAAAACTTCTTGTTTTATGACAGCCTCCATAAGTGCCTGTGTAGAACTGCTTAGCATGACATATCCTATTGGTCATCTCACACCAATTCAAGTGCGCAGGGCCTAATTTCAGCTACGCATTTAGTTGCCCCTGATGTCCAGACATGAAGAATTAGGCATCTGATTAGATATGAAAGAACTAAAAATATCCAATGTATGGAAACTGTATCTATGTCAGCTCTAGTTTCCCCTTTTTTAATCCTTTTTGTTTGATTTGGCTTATTTGGATAACATACAGGCTTATTTTTTTTAATGCTCTGATACCATACAGGCATGCATATAGAGACACTCTACATGTACAACATGAAAGTTATCAAAGGACTAGGTAACCATTGTAATTCAATAGTCAAGAAGAGCGTGTCTATTGGCTTACCCGCATAAACATATAATTCTGCTACCTTTTGAGTCTGGAAAATGTGGTACAGGAGTTTGATTGGTTCAAAGTGTACTTTGAGCGGACACAGTTAAATGAATGAGAGTATGCACCTTAGATTTGTATCGGAAAGCTCAGAATTGAGTAGATGGGAACAGAAGTAAGATAGATATCAATAGAATGCTCTGCATAAACATCTATGCCACTCTTTGAGTTTGGAAAATATGGTTCAGGAGTATATTCGGTTCAAAGTGTACTTTGAGCGGTCACAGTTAAATGAATGAACGTATGCAGCTTAGATTTGTGCCGAAGAACACAAAATCGAGTAGAGCAGGACAGAAGTAAGATAGATGTCAATACAATGTTGTATTATCTAAAGATTCCTTCAAACTCTCCTTTCATTTCGTTTTATCCATCCTTCAGCCAAAGGTTTCCCTTTAAAATCTCAAACGCCTGGGTAGGTTGAAACTAGCTCATCTACTTTGTTGTTCTTGTTGAGATTGTTCCATGGGACTACTTTCGTTAGGCACCAGATTTTCGCTTGATTGCTGCTGCTGCTGCATATATGTATTTTTTCTATTATCTTTGGTATAGATAAGTTGATCTTTCTCCATTTCTCGTATTGAGTCGATAAGCAACCATGTATGGTTTCTACTGGAGCGGAGATTGTAAGTTTTCTCTTGGTTTCTACTGGTAGAATGGTGATAAAAATGTGTTTTTCTCCCACTAAGCTTGTGGCTGTTTGTTTGTTTGTTTTTTTTTTTTTTTTTTTTAACTTATGTTTTCAACTATTCAGGTAAGTTTTGGTTTTTTTGAACAACAAACTGGATATTTTATGTGCTGGCTCTTGACTAGATTCTAGAAGGACATGAATATGATGTTATGAAGTGGTAAGAATGTCTACATTAATGTTTGGATATTATGTAGATTAAATCCCTCAGACTTGTTACATATGTGTAGGTTCAAATGCTAGAATTACTCTTCCCATACATCTCATTGACATCCTCAAATGCTAGGTGGAAGCGGGTTCATTTAAGGCAAAGGCACAAGGGCTCAGAGCAGATGCTTCTCAGGCTACCGCTCCATTCACTTCCAATTTCAGGCAAAAACAAGTCTTATCACCAAGTCTACATTGTGAGAGAAGTAGGATAACAGAAAATTATCCTGCTAGGAGCAACTTTTATCATATGTCTGATGCTTCAAAATCATAAAAGATATCAAGAGGACAATCAATAAATCCATTCGTGATTTTGAAAAGCGTGATGTATCAAGTAGCTAAAACATCACGCCTTTACGGAAGAGGAAATCTGCAATATGAAGGCGCCAATTACTACTCTGCACAGCTCACGCCTTCAGATCCCTTGGAAGAAACCCCAAACGTTCGCATCTCCTGCGAACACAATAGTCAAAAACCCCTATCCTGTAAACTTTCATCGAAAAATTTTTCTTGATATTTATTTTTGATCTTCCTTGAATCTCTAAAGTATACTCACTTTATCAAATGATTCAAAACCCAATTTCAAAATTTTTCTCAACAACAATAAATTCTGAAAAAATGTTCAAAATATCTCTCACATTTCATTAAATAAATTTGTTTGTCCTTTACTTTTAAAATAATTACTTTACGCCCCTTACAAAATTAAATCGATAAAATGAGATTCCAACCAAAATTTTTGACAACTTTTTGTTCAAAATTCATCATGTGATCCCACATGGTTATTTTTTTTAAATGCAAAAAAGGTTAGATCCTATTTGTGATTAAATAAATGATCTCCTATCTATATTCATTTTTGTTCATGAAAAAGTAATATCTTATCCAAACTCTATTCATCATTTCCAAATTAGTGTGATTTGAGCCAATTTATATCTATTTTTGCCACTAAAATGGTTAGATTTGACCTATTTGTACATAAAAAATTACTACAAGTGGATTACATAGTGACTAAAAAATGATCAAAAATTTAGATTTGAATTAAATTTTGCTAATTTAAATTTATAAAGGATGTACAATTAGTATTTTAAAAATGGAGAAAAAAAATTCGTTTAGCTAAATGTGAGACCATTTTGAACGATTTTGTCATAATTTAAATACAAAGAAAAAAGAAAAAAGAAAAAAAAGTACAAAACCCAAGATCAGAAGCATTACCAATTATCAAGTCACCACCCAATTATCAAGAAGATGCAAGAATCTTCATCTTCTATTCCTACCCCAGACCAAATGGAGGAGCAGCAGCCAGTAGAAGATATGGGAACCATCAATAATACTATTCCTGATGAACTCATCTTTGAAATCCTCTCAAGGCTTCCAGTCAAGTCCCTCTTGAGGTTCAGGTGCGTTTCAAAATCTTGGCTTTCCTTAATCTCTAGCTCGGAATTCATTAAAGCCCATCTCGAGAAATCGTTAAATGAGGATGACTACAATCGCCATAAGCTCCTTTTCATTTCTGATAGAATTTTCAAGAATTGTTCTCTGAATCCTGCACTGAATGCATCCAAGACTCCCAGTACTGAGACAAGCGCAAATATTGTTGACAATCCCATGAGATTCAACCGTGGTAGTTTGCCTTATATTGTGGGTTCTTGTAATGGTTTGGTATGCATCAAAAGTCCTCGAAATCGACTGTATTTCTGGAACCCTGCAACAAGAAAATCTAAAAGGTTGCCCAAGTTTGGTAGCAAAACTGTGCACAATAATTGGTGGGACTCTTTATTTTGTTATGGCTTTGGATATGATGAGTCTAATGAGGATTACAAGGTAGTTGGGGTGTCGTTTGTAAATGTTTCTGATGTTTTCGGTACAGAAATCCGGGTTAAGGTGTATAGTCTAAAAGGTAATTCGTGGAGGAGGATTCAGGAGGATTTTAAGGTGGGTGATATGAATGAATATGGTTGCTTTGCAAATGGAAAGCTCCACTGGGTCTCGAATCGTATTCCTGGCTCTGATGACGTACGGAAAATTATTAGTTTTGATTTGGCGAGCGAGGCATTTGGAGAGGTGGAAAAGCCAGAACAGTGGATGGGTTTTTCTTCTGATTGGAATTTACATGTTTTAGATGGACATCTGTCGCTGTCTTATGATCAGGGAAGCAATCTTGTGGATGTTTGGGTGATGGAGAAGGATGGTGCTAATGAATCATGGGCTAAAGTGCTTTCGATCCTTAATCTCAGTCAGCCTAGTGGTGAAATTTTTTTGAAACCTGTTTTTCTGTCCAAGGAAGGTGAAATTCTGTTTAAATATGGGCCAGTCATAGCGCTTTACAGTACAAAGGATAATGCTTACAACTATCCCCGGGTTACTAATTTGGGAGATCTTGCGCAAGTGGAGGTGTATGTTGAAAGCTTACTTTCTCCAAATGCTGTTGATGGAGTATGAATGCACAGGGCTGGAGACCACTAAAAGGTGCTGATGATGATCTGTTGAATATTACTTGATAGTGGTGATTAATTTTGTTTCTTCTGCCATTACATTTACTTAGTTAAGTCTTTGTGATCTAATGTCCTGGTTCATCATTGAAGATCGTATCTGGACATGTTAGTTTTTTTCTTTTCGCTGCTCAACTTGCACTAAATTTTGATTGATATACTTTTAGTTTTCAGATGAGAAGTATTAATGGCAAAAATGCCTATAACCCCAGAGTTCAGCTTGCTTTTTTATTTGATTTGTTCTTCACTTGTTTCTTAGACTGCATGAGCATAAGAGCATTCTTTTAACTTCTAGCCGTGTGTTTAATCTGTTATCTTTGTGTATTAAGATTTATGCCCATGGAATACTTAATTAGTGGTAGCTAGATGTGGCTCCTATGTTCTGTAATTTTAGAAAATGAAAGCAGAGCTTAGAAATTCATTGTGCTAAACTGCAGAGTTGAGGTTACATAAAATTTGGTGTTCTGCTTTCTTGCTAAATGAAAAGTATCTTACATTATGTGACTAAGCTGAGTCACTGGAACTCTTGTAAGTTACTATGACTCTGAAAATTGTCAACAACTCTCAGGGAACAATTTGGTAATGTGAGTTTGGTTGTGTTACATTTATATCTGGTTCAGGCATTTTATGGCATCATGCAGTTCCATGCTTAATTACTGTAAATTTTAACAGAAAAGGAAAAAATGAAAAAAAACCTCTCCTTTTCTTTATTTTCCCACACACTAAATATGCTTACAAGGTAGGCATATATAGGACAACCCTATCATAGTTCTGCCACCACTTAAGGTAATAGAACCATGATTTTAGGGATTACATAATCAACTCATATCCTATCTATTCAAACTTGATTGATCATAAGCAATCAAACTTGATTGATCATAAGCAATAAAATCCCATAATTATGGGAGGTAATTATGGAAGATAATATCTCCCATAATCATAGGAGATAATATCTTCGACACCCCCCCTCAAGTTGGTGCGTATATATTTATCATGTCCAACTTGCTTGTAAGAAGTTCAAAATTTGGTCTGAGGAGTCCTTTGGTGAGAATGTCAGCTATTTGCTGAGCTGATGGAACGAATGGCATGCAGATAATTCCTCCTTCAAGTTTCTCTTTTATGAAGTGGCGGTCAATCTCAATATGTTTGGTTCTATCATGTTGCACAGGATTATGAGCTATGCTAATTGCCGCCTGGTTATCACAATAGAGCCTCATTGGAAGTTCAATAGGTCTTTTCAGCTCCCCTAAAACTCTCTTCAGCCATAACATCTCACACACACCATGAGCCATAGCTCGGTACTCTGCCTCTGCACTACTACGAGCTACAACACTTTGTTTCTTACTTCTCCAAGTAACCAAATTGCCCCATACAAAGGTACAATATCCCGAGGTTGATCTTCTATCAATGACTGATCCTGCCCAATCAGCATCTGTATAAGCTTCAATGGTCTTTCGATCTCCTCTTTTAAAGAACAATCCCTTTCCTGGAGTACTTTTTAAGTACCTCAGAATTCGATATACTGCATCAAGGTGCTCTTCATATGGAGAATGCATAAACTGGCTCACAACACTCACTGAAAAAGCTATATCAGGACGAGTGTGAGCCAAGTAAATTAGCTTGCCTACTAACTTTTGGTATCGAGCAGTATCAACTGGTGTTCCATCTTTTATATCTGCTAACTTGTGATTCGGATCCATAGGAGTGTCTGCAGGTCGACATCCACTCATCCCTGTTTCCTTTAAAAGATCCAAAACATACTTGCGTTGGGACACAACAATGCCCTTCTTGGACCGAGCTACCTCCATCCCTAAGAAATATCGTAGTGTTCCCAAATCTTTGATTTCAAAGCTAGAAGCAAGACTTTTCTTCAGCCGTTCCATCTCAATTAAGTCATCTCCTGTGAGGATGATATCATCCACGTACACAATGAGTACTGCTATCTTCCCGTCCTTGGAGTGTTTAACAAACATGGTGTGATCACTCTGAGCTTGGGTATAGCCTTGATTCTTTACCGACCTAGTAAATTTTTCAAACCAGGCCCTAGGAGATTGTTTGAGACCATATAACGATTTTCTTAGCTTGCAAACTCTAGACTGAAACTTCCCTTCAAATCCAGGGGGAGACTCCATGTACACCTCTTCCTCCAGATCACCATTTAAAAATGCATTCTTGACATCAAGTTGTTGGAGCGGCCAATCAAGGTTTACTGCTATTGAGAGAAGCACCCTAACAGTGTTTAATTTTGCCACTGGAGCAAAAGTTTCAAGATAATCGATCCCGTAGGTTTGAGTGAACCCTTTAGCCACCAATCGAGCTTTGTACCGTTCCAATGTCCCATCGGAATTATACTTGATGGTAAAGACCCATTTACATCCTACTGTCCTTTTCCCTTGTGGCAGATTTGTTACTTCCCATGTGTGATTCTTCTCAAGAGCATACATCTCTTCTTCAATAGCCTTTCTCCACTCTGGAACTTGTAATGCTTCCTGTACATTCTTTGGAATTTCCACAGAAGAAAGTTGTGAAGTAAATGTCAAGAAGGTAGGGGATAACTTTTCATAAGAGACATAGTTAGTCATAGGGTGTTTGGTACAAGAACGCACTCCCTTTCGAAGTGCAATAGGAAGATCCAAATCAGCAATCTTTGAATCAGAGGAAACTTTATCTAATGACTCAAAAACATTAAATTCTGTCCTAGGTTCGGATTCCTTGTCGTGAAGAGAAGGGGGAGCTTTATCTTTTCCTCGATGATTTTTCCGGACATAGGTTTTCAAGGTTTTTTCAGTTACATTCCCATCTCTTTCACTAAGAGAATTCGACTCTGTTATTGGCACTAAAGACAAGAGATCCTCTTCTAATCCCTGATCAATTTTTTCACGTTTTTCAAAATCCTTTTGACGGGCAAATTGAAGAGTGTCATTTGTTGTTTTAGGATTATTATCTTGAAAAGATTCTTGTTGAGGAAATTGTGCTGCAGATTCTTCTAAAAAATCAGAAAAATCAATTCTCCTATCAACAAAATTTTGATCAGGAATTTGATTTGCAATACGAAAAACATCATCATCTTCTACAAGTTCTTCTACATGCCGAGTCCCCCCCTGAAGAGGATCTCCAAAGAAAGGTTTATCTTCAAAAAATGTTACATCCATGGTTACAAACATTTTTTTCGAAATGGGGTCAAAGCATTTATACCCCTTTTGCGTGGGTGCATATCCAACAAAAATGCATTTTCTTGCTCGAGGGTCTAACTTACTTCGACCTTGTTCATGATTGTGAACAAAGGATATGCACCCAAACACCTTTAAGGAGACTTCATATGTTAATCGAGACATGGGATAAATGGTTTTGAAAAAATTCAGAGGAGTTTGGAAATTCAAGGTTCTTGAGGGCATTCTGTTTATGAGATATGTAGCAGTTAAAATTGCTTCGCCCCATAGATATTTAGGAACATTTCTTGAAAAAAGTAATGCCCTCGCCACTTCTAAAAGATGTTTATTTTTTCTTTCAGCTACCCCATTCTGTTGTGGGGTATCATTGCAGGAGCTTTGATGCACAATCCCTTTTTCAAGAAAAAAACTTCCCAAAATTTTATTGAAATATTCTTTTCCATTGTCACTCCGAACAATTTTGACTTTTTCTTGAAATTGTGTCAAAACCATGCTGTAGAATTTTTGAAACACACTTGCAACCTCTGATTTCTCTCTTAACAAATACACCCAACAAACTCTTGTGTGATCATCGATGAATGTAACAAACCATTTTTTTCCAGATGAAGTTGAAATTCTAGAGGGACCCCAAACATCAGTATGTAATAGAAAAAACGGTTTTGAGGGCTGATAAGGATGTATAGAAAATGTAGACCGATGATGTTTAGCCAATTCGCAGATTTCACATTGAAAAGAAGATGAATCTTTATTCTTAAACAAATCTGGAAATAAGTATTTCATGTAATAAAAGCTAGGATGTCCTAGTCTAAAGTGCCATAACATAATCTCTTTATTACTAGTAATAGAGACAGACCCGTAACATGTGTTTTTGATTGGTGTTGTCATATCTGATCCATCTTCAAGGAAGTAAAGTCCCCCATTTTCTCTAGCACATCCAATCATCCTCCCCGTGGTCAGTTCCTGAAACTCACAAAAAGAGGGGAAAAAATTAATCCGACACATGAGATCCCTAGTTAATTTACTTATGGACAGCAAATTGCATGATAACTTTGGAACATGAAGAACTCTATGAAGTGTTAGAGTAGGAGAGATGACAACGGAACCTATGCCAGCTATGACGGATAATGATCCGTCAGCAACCTTGACCCTTTTATTGCCTGCACATGGACTGTAGGTAGAAAATAATTGTGACACACTAGTCATATGGTCAGTGGCCCCAGAATCAATAACCCATATAACCCGTGGACAAGATGCATTTGATGTTTTACATGAAAGAGCAATAGTAAAAGGTTTACCATTTTTAGCAAAAGAACAGAAAGGAGTGAAGCTTTTTGGCTCAGTGACTGAAAATTGTGGAGACTTAAAGAGTTTGTACAGTTGGCTTAATTCAATTTCATGTCATTTTTTATCTTTTGTGGTTATTGTTAATTAAAGTGATGCACTTGATCTTTTTCTTTTATTTTGGAGGGTAAATAAGTAATTCACCCCATGTAGGGCATCAACTCAAGGGAGGTACACTCTATCCCTTATTCTTTCTTTATTTGACTCTACGTGCCCCTATTGTGACTTTACATGTTTGATTGTATGCCTTCTTGAATGTTGTTTTTATTCATTTCATTTATTTATTTATTTGCTTTGCATATTTATTTTAGTTCAATTTGATTATTTGAAAGGCAATTTAATTGCAAGGTTGTAAGTGAGTAGTTATATTTTATTTATTTTTGCCTTTTCCCCTTGATTGTAGTAGGAACCTCCCCAAGTGTAATAGTTAGGTTTATTTGCTTTATGAGTTTGGTGCTGATTCGCATGCTATGTATGTGTTACCGCTTTCTTAGGGGCTTTGCATTGGATTCATGATTATGGTCTTATGTGTTTATTTGATATATGTGTTTACATGCTTTTTAATTAAAGCTTGTATAGGATTAATTTATTTTATAAATTAAATAGTGTGACATGTTATCACACTAGGCCAACGCTAGTTGTGATCCATTTTCGATACCACACTAGCTCCAAACGCTAGTTGTGTTCCCTTATCCGATTTCGATTTCTCACTAGTCCAATGCTAGTAAAGAAGTAGAAACATGGGCTAGTCCAACGCTAGACCCTTTAGGGACCTCCTTCGTTAGATCATATAGTTACATTACATGTCATGCATAATTTTCTATTTTTAGGATTTTTATCATTTTCACGTAATACTTCCCCTAATAAAATATCCCTTACCCCTATGTATATATAACATTTAGATTTATATCTCATTTAGGAAATCAGGGGTAGATTAGTACATTTTGCTTGTTTAGATTAGGGAGAACCCCTTGCGTATGGGATATGGACGAGTTTGGCTTTCTAACCTTAGCACGCTCGTATTCCCTCTATTAAAGGGAACATTGAAAGTCACGAGTATAAGTCCCCCGCACCCATTATGATGCATTCCTTTAGGTCATACATATCTGTAGATTATTATTTTCTTTACTTTTTCTTTCTTTTGAGTCTCATGACTTGCATTATTTGTGACTTCTTCGAAGAGTCTTTATTGGGGCATCACAATTAATGTGATTGGCATCAATTGAGCTTTGAAGAGAAATTTCGACTCCCCGATACCCTCTTAGGTCTAGGATTTGCATTCATATAATACATCCAAATGTGATAAATCTTTAGATTAAAAATAAGAAAATCTTTGACTCAATCGCGCAACTAGCCTTGGCTAGGTTGAAAGGGTGCCTTGGATTTTCATCCTTGCCTTCCCTTTCTTCAAATGTGACTCCCGAATCTTTTTCTCTGATTTTCGTGGACTTGAAGTCGTTTAAAAAGGGTTTTTCTATTTTTTCTTTAAAAATTCATTTTTAGGTGATTTGGTACACCTCAACTCAATACCAAGTGGCGACTCCGATTTTTATTTCAAAAACCCTTTTTAAACTACATTTTGGGTCAAATCGTCGCATTTTCAAGTCCCATTTAGACTCATATTTTTTATTTTCTTTTTAAATCAAAAATTCATTTTCCAACCAAAAATTTAATCAAAATTCACCTTTTAAACCATTTATTTTTATTAAAAAATGGAGCGCGACAATGGGTATCTTGTTTTGTCGAGTGGAGTGATACCTCCTCGACTAATCGATATGCTCGAGTATTACCACACGTGTTTATCTTGGCGTTTGGGCCCGATAAGGGAGTTGAATGGTGGACGGAAATTGGCGTTAAGTGATGTACTACTGGATTGGTTACTTTACTCGAAAGTTGACGGAGTGTCAACTACTACTTGATCAAACTCTGATGAACCAACGGGAATTTGGCTCCTGAGAGTCATCCGTATCCTTATACTTTGAAATGATTATTACTTGTCGTGTTATTGTTTCTTTTTAAATACTTTACACTCGCTCATTTGATAATTGCTATTTGAAGTGTTATTACTCATTTTCTTGACTTGTTATGCTCGCTACTTTGCTACTTTGATACTTTCACTTTTAATTAATGGTCAACTTGCTATTTGGAACCTCACTGAGCTTTAGCTCGCTCTATTAGATTTGTTTTCCTTACAGGGGATACGAGCGAGGTGTGAGACTAGTACAGGTTAGCATAGTCCAGTTTTTAAAATTTTTGCAATTGTACTCGCGCTAGTGCTCGATTAGGGTTGAATGTATCTGGAACTCATATCTTTTGATATATTTGGGATTGTATGGATGATTGAAATAGAAATGAATGTATTTATACGTTCCAAACTTGGGAACTGTTATTTCTTTTACTCTTGAGGTTGCAACCTATTTTCTTGAAGTGAGTGAGTGAGTCCTAGCGAGAGTTGGGCAGGCGGTCCGCTAAATCTTGGGGTAAGCCTTAGGGCGAGGTGGGGTCGTCACAAGCTATAGCCCCCCCCAAAAATGCTGGCGCGATAAATATAAGTGAATGAAAGAAAATAAACACATTATTCATCACATACATGGATATCGAGACGATTGTGCGAGTTAAATGCAAGAAACCCTAAAAAGGAAAAAATGCAACCTAAAACCTCCAAATGTGATATATAAAAAGATTAGAAAAAAAAGGATTGACTAAATCAAATGTTCGAACTCTCTAAAGTCCCCAGTGGAGTTGCCAAGCTATCGCGTCCCATTTTTGAAAAAATAAAATTTACCGGTTTATAAAATGAATTTTGATTAATTTTGATTGAAAAATGAGTTTTTGATTTGTTAGCGAATAAGGGCCTATAATGGGATTCAAAAAGTGCGACGATTTTGGTCCAAAATAATAGTTTAAAAAGGATTTTTAATAAAAAAAATAGGAGTCGCCACTTGGTATTGAATTATGGTGTACCAAGTTACCTAAAATGAATTTTAAATAAAAAGTAGAGAAAACCCTTTTTAAATGACTCCAAATCTTCGAAAATCAGAGAAAAGTGTATAGGAGTCACGTTTGAAGAAAGGGAAGGCAAGAATAAAATTCAATATACACTTTCAACCTAACCAGAGTTAGTTGCGTGATTTAGTCAGAAAATTTTCTTAGTTTAACCTATAAAACTTATCACATTTGGATGTTACTATATGAATACAAACCTAGACCTAATGGCTATCGGAAGGGTCAAATGTCTTTTCAAATTTTAATTGGTGCAAATCGCATTGCGTGATTTAGTCGAAAAATTTTCTTAGTTTAACCTATAAAACTTATCATATTTGGATGTAATTATATGAATGCAAACCTAGACCTAATGGCTATCGGAAGGGTCGAATGTCTTTTCAAATTTTAATTGGTGCAAATCTCATTAATTGTGATGCCCAAAAGTTATTCTTTGAAGAGGTCACGAATATGCAACAATGAAACTTAAAAAAATATAAAAATTATAATATACAAATATACGTGACTTAAAAGAGAGGGATGCAACATAACGGGTATGGGGGCTAAGATTCGTGACTCAATTTTTCCTTTTATAGAGGGAATACGAGCGTGTTAAGGTTAGAAAGCCATACTCGTCCATCTCCCATATTCGAGGGTTAATTTTCTTAATTTAATAAAGCAAATGCACTAATCTACTCCTAATTTCCTTAAATGGAATAAAAGTCTAAATGTTATATGTCACACATAGGGATAAGGGATATATATAGGGGAAATATCATGCAAAATGATAAGGATCCTAAAAAGTAGAGAAATATGGATGAAATATAGTGATTTGTCACACAAGCATGATCTAGTGCGTAGGAACGGCCTAAGGGTCTAGCGTTGGACCAACCCATGTCTATAAGTTCTCACTAGCGTTGGACTAGTGAGAAATCGGAAAAAAGGACCACAACTAGCGTTGGACTAGTGTGGTGACGTCATGCATTTATTATAATCAAATAAATCATATAAAACATAGTAAAAGCAAGAAAACATATAAATCACATAGCACGTAAGCATGATATCTAGATGCAAGACCCTAAGAAAGCGAGTAAATACGTAAACACACAAGCATGCAAGCACACAAAGCAAATAAGAGCAAATAGAGACCTAACTATTATATTTGGGAGTCCTAACTACAATCTAAGGAGGAAAAGAATAAAAGGAGTAGAGTAATTTGGCGTTTAAATAACTACCTAACTATTACATATTCTATCTAAATACATGTTTTAAACCCCCTAACTATTACAATTTGGCATTTAAATGCCTCTCAAATAATAAAAAATTAAATTAAAATAAATAATAAATAAAATAAAGTGAATAAATAAATAAAATTAAAAAAAACATTCAAAAAACATGCAATTACACACATAAATTCACATAGGATCAAGTAAAATCAAAATAAAGGAGTAGGATGTACCTCCCTTGAATTGGTGACCTAATGAAACGAAATTTCTCTTATTTACTCTCCAAAACAAAGAAAATGGTCAAGGCATCAATTTATTTGACAAATAAATCATAAGGAAATGGAAATAAATATGAAATCTATCAATTTAGGCATTCAAATGGAATATAATTAATAATTAAAAAATAAAAGTAACTTCTATCTAAGAAATCAAACAAACAAGGACTTAATTGTGAACATTGAAAAAATTTTAGGGGCTAAATTATTATTATTACAAAACTTGGGAGTCAAAAATTAAAGAGAAATAAAATTAAGGGCTCAAAGATAAAGCCTACCAAACCCAATGCTAAAATTCAGAAAAATAAATCAAAACCCACTTGCTTGCTCCACTTGCTAAAATTAAACAACAAAAAGAATCACCAAACTCTTTAATTCTTTTGCTAAAACCCAAATCAAAACTATAAATTTATCAAAATTATTAAACCTTAAATTTCATCCTTAAACTCACACATAATCTGTCCAAAAATCATATTAAAGCATGCCAAAGAAAATTAACATTTTAAAGGGACAAGATTGATTGATTTTTCAATTTTCTGAGCCATAGCAGAATTACTTAGAAAACTAGGGGTTAAAGTGCAATTTAAAAAAAATCATGCAGCCTGGTACGAAGAAGCTTTCTTCTTCATCGCTGGTTTCTTTCTTCTGCAATTTTTCCTTCTGCGACCTTCTTCCTTATTCTACCAGGTAGATTAAATGCAAAACTCAAGCAAAACCCACTAGTTTATCAATCTAAAACCAACAAAACTTCAACCCATTTAATTAACATCATCCAAACACGATTGACCATTTCAAGAAGACCTAACAATGCATCTGTACATGAAAACGCAGCAAAGAAAGAAAAAATGAAACTTGCGGTAATTGAAATTGGCTCCACCTAAAGTCAATGTTTTTCTAGCCAACTCATTGAATCATTAAATATCAAATTACTCTGAAGCCTTTTGAACGTATCTGAATCAGCCAAACGAGAGCCTCTAAAGCATCAGAGATGAAACCACAAAGAGAAGAAATAACATGCGCGAGCATAAGGAAGAAACCCATGCGATGAACTCATCTTCACAAAATTATGTTAAAATGACAGGAAGAAAAGCTAGAGTTACTTGCAAATGTTAGTGAAATCAAACGAACATGAAATCTCCCAAGAAACTGCGTACCGACTCCTAGAACGAAGCCAAGGAAACTTTGTCGCAGAAATTGCAGCGATGGCGAACCTGAGAATTTGAGCCCCAATTTAGTTCCTTTAGAGGTGTTTTCACTCGATGATTACTGAACGAAAGTTGTTGCCAGATATCCAAAGAAGGTGTAGAAAGAAAAATCTCCTCAAAATAAGCACTATCGAGACCAGAAATGAGCAAGAAAGAGGGCTGATTCGTCAGCCTGGTGATCAGATTTTCTGCAATATTTTCTTCCTTCTCTCTCTCAATTTTCTCCCTCTTTCCTCTGTGTTTCTTGTTCACCGCTGCCTTTCCTCCTGTTCCCTCCTTGTTCCTCTCAATTTTTCCTTTTCTTTCTTCCCCTTTCTCCCTTCCTTTCTCTCTCTTTCTCTCTTCCTTTTCTTTCCAGTTTTCCTCTCGTTTCCCTCTATCTCTCTGTAGTTTCTTTCTACCTCTCTTGCTTCCCCAGATTCTCTCCTCCTCCCTTGTTTCCTCCTTTGTTTCCTTCAGCCGCTACCCTCCCTCAATCTCTCCTTCTCTTGGTTCTTTTTTTTTTCTCTTTTTTTTCCTCCCCCGAAACCCTTTTTCCTTCCCTTCTTTTTTGCCTTTGGTTTCTTGCCCGCAGCTTTCTTTTTTCCTTTCTTGTTCCAGATTTTTCCTCATCTTCCTACACCTGTCTTGCCACCTAGCCTCTTGCATATGTTGTGCAAAATGCCAAAACCACATGGCTAATGTTCACCTATCCCACTTAGCTACTATGCATGTCTTTCACCTATCTTGTTTTTCCTTTTTTTAATTTTTTTTGTTTTTTAAAACATATTTAGGGTAAACAAAATGTTAATTCCTAATAGAGATTGCCTTGCAAAAATTTCATTTTATTTGGAAACAATTGAATTTGAAAAAGATTAAAAATAAATTTTTGTGAGAATTTTCCTTTTTTTTTAGAAATTTAATGCAAAAAACGTTTGTTTTGTTGATTATTTTTTAAAAGAAGATGAACCTAATTCAATAAAAATAACTAACTATCATTTTGTGAACTAAAAATAAAATAAAATAAAATAAAATAAAAATGGAATTAAATAGAATTGAAATTTTGGTGTCTACAGTGTTTTGCTTGGATGTTTGTTTGAGGAACCTCACTGGGCAATAGCTCACCCCCTTAGATTTGTTTTCCTTGCAGGAGTGGAGGTTCGAAGCGGATAAATTTGAACTAGTATGTACTAATCCTCTTGCACATGTACTTTTAGTTTGTAATTAAGATTGAATTTTGATTGTATTGTAGAAGTCAAATGTTATTTTGGAGGCTTGAACGGTTATTTTGAGAATTTTATTGTAGTCAATATAGTGAGTCCTGGCGAGAGTTGGGCAAACGGTCCGCCAAATCCTTGAGTACGCCCTAGAGGGAAGTGGGGTCGTCATACACATAAGCACACAAAACCTATATATTACAATGGAGAATCTAACTACAATCTAAAATGGAAAAATATAATAAAATAAATCTATCTATCCTAACTACAATATAAAATGGGGAAATGTAATAAAATAAATCTATCTATCTTATCTATTACATTGGTCTATCTAATTACAATTTTTGTAAAAATAAAGAAAAAAAATATTACATATCTATTACATCTTGAGATATTTAAATACCCTCCAAATAATTACAAAATTTAAACTAACACCCATAAAAGTTGAATAGAAATTTAAATAAATAAATAAAAGAAAACATATAGGAAAATTTGCCAAATTGGTCCCTAACATTTTTAAAAAAAATTTTTTTTAGTCCCTAACATTTAAAATCATCCAGAATAGTCCCTAACATATAAATTATGAGCCAGTTTGGTGCTAATGCTCGTATATGCTCATTTCTCCGACTAAAAGTAGCACGTCTCTCTCATGTGGGCATAATTTTAAGGGCAAAACTGGAAAGCGTATGTACATGGATAAAAAAGAAAATAGACCTGTATATACTAAAATCTAGGGTTATGGTTCTAAAATCGTTTCCTATGGAAGACGATGGAGAAACATTTTCGTCCAATATAAATAAACCCTCGCCTGAACAAGCTAGTGAAAAGCAGATAATCGAAGAGAAAAAATTGATTTGTGAAGAAGAAATTAATGACGCCGAACAATGTGAATTTGTTCCTAATTCAGATAGCTCAAATGTGCCATTTAAAGAGAGCAAAGTGTTGGCGCTAGCTGTCGAATTGGAGAGCCAGGTGGTGGAATAAGAGGTGGAGGCCTCCTTAGAAGGTAGACTCGAAGGGGCGGAGGCCATGCATAGAGTGGTGGCGGTGGATGTTGATGTGGAAGCCAAAGTGGAGGCCGAGGTGGTTGGTGGTGGAGAGAGATTGGTAGCAGAGGAAGTTCTAGTGGCGGGGCTAAACGTGGAGGTTTTGGAGGAAAAGATTGGTGGAGAGAACTCTAATATTCATAGCGGCGAGAAATCGGTGATGGATACGGAAGCCCACTTGCAGGTGCTGATGGAGAAAACTCTTGTCCGGGACACTGCATTGAATTGGAGAAGGTGGTGGGCGGAGGGGAAAATGTTTCTGCTATCATTAATCATATGCTTTTCGATTCTGCAGTGGTTGCGGCCGAGAAGGTCGAAGGAATGATTGAGCCAATGGACTTTCCAGAGAATAGCGTTGCACTTATGCATCTGACCTCTCCAAAACAAATTTAATGTTAAGTGTCAGAATTGTTGCTGTAATTGAGGGGGAAAGGTGAAAAGGGGTGGTGGTCTCGTGCACTTTTGCTTTTACAGGGAAATGAAGTGTACTTTCCAGTTTTGCCATTAAAATTATGCCCACATGAGAGAGGCGTGCTACTTTTAGCCGGAGAAATGAGCAAATATGAGCATTAGGACCAAACTGGCTCATAATTTATATGTTAGGGACTAAAAAAGTTTTTTTATTAAAATGTTAGGGACCAATTTGGCAAATTTCCCAAACATATAAATGCATGTAATCACATAGGCATACATAAGATCACGTAATTAGAAGTTAAAGGATAGTAGGGGCACCTCCCTTTCGAAGTAATGACTAAATGAGGTAAGATTGCCCTATGTACGATCAAAATCGACAAAAGGATCACAACACCAATTTTATTGAAAATATAAAAAAAACTAGATTCACATTATTATATTAAAAAATGTAAACAAACTCAAAATACTCAAAATTTACAATTTAAATACTTGCAATAGAAGCACAATTAACAATCAAAAGGAGCGAACAATTATAATTGAGAAATAAAAAAAATATAGGGACTAAATTGCAAAAATTAGAAAGTTTTTGGGGTTAAAATAAAATTTTCAAAAGATTAGGGGTCCAAATTAAATCAAAATAAAGTTTAGGGGCCAAGTATAATTAAATTGAGAACCTAAATGAAAGAAAACTAAAATTTTTGGGATACAATAAAATTACTTAAAAGATCAGGGACCAAATTGCAAAAACTCATTTCTGATTTGGGCAAAATATGAAGAAACAAAACTGGAGCACCAGTTTTTTTAGTATTTGGGCTGGGTTATTCCAACTCAAAAGAAAAATGTAGGCTATTCCATAAAAAATAACAAACCCAATTGAGATTTACACAAAACTTAAATATAATGGAAACATTGGAGTTAACTCCAAAACCCAGTCACAAGCCCAACAAATAATAAAATGCAAGTCCAAAATAAAAAGCTCATCTTCTTTTCTTTCTCTTGTTTTTTAATCTTCTTCCTCCCTCTTCTTCTTTCTCACCACCGTTGGCGACCTCTTCGGTCATAAAATTTCACCAAAATACATTTCTCCACTCGATTTTTTGCATAGTCTATTTGCGACCTTGGTTTTTTACAAAAACACATGAAAGTGGGTCAAATTGTGAATTTACAGTCGAGTTTTATTTTTTAAAAAATCACTCAAAATTTCACCAAAATTCATAAAATTTATTCTAAAACACTCATTGTGATTTCTACAATACAACTATAACCTTAGATCAACAAAAAAAAAAAAGCAACAACAACATGATAAATTAAAGCAAAATAGTCCCAAATGAAGAAAAATATTTCATTGCTTTTAAGGCTCAAAAACTTCAAAAATTTGAGTAACCAAACATTTTTCAGGCCTAGGACTAGCTATAACCATCTATTTTAGCAAAAAAATATACACCAAATTTACACTTTTAATTCAGTTATCACTTGAACATTTTTTTTTTCAAACACTTAACATGCATACATAAGAACCATTTCCTTTTCCTTAATCCTGTTTATGACCTCTCCCAAAATCTTGGCAACCCAACAACAACCGGTTTACTACAGCTCTTCCAATATTCAATCTCATTTTCTAGCGAAAGTTATACTATCAATTGTTTGCTCATAAATGGAAAACTTAAGCCATAGTCACAAAAGGAAAAGCATTATCACTTAAGTTGCCACAAGGAAGATAAAACAACATTTAAATGAAAGGGAGTAATAAAAAAGACCTTAGCCAAATCAGTGGTCTCTCAATCTCCTGTGAAAAAATTTGGTGAAGGAATCGGTAAACTCAAGCAATGCTTTGTCCTCCCTTTTTCTTCATTTTTTCTTTTATATATGTGAAATGTGGGTGAGAGCCAAGGATAAGAGTGAAGTGTGTGTATAAGAATTTGAGAGGGGGAGGGAGAGAGGGGAGTCGAGAGAGAAGAGTTATGTTGAGTGTGTGTGTGGGTGTCCAAGAGAGTGATATGAGAAAGTGAAAAGAGTTGGTTGGAGTTGTTCTGGTTGTGTAGTTTCTTGTGTCTTGAAAGAAAAGGAAAAGAAGGGCCAAGAGAGAGGGAAAATTTGGCGGAGTGGGGTGTGATTTGTTATGAGTGATCATTGTTTTTTGTCAAAATAAAGCAACAAAAGATATGGAAGATATGGAGTGTTAATTTGGGTTTAATAGTACATTTGGTGAAATAAAATGATTAGGGGGATTTTTTATTTTCTTTTCCTCTTTTTTGCTCTTTTTTTTTTCTTTCTTCCATTTTCTCTTTCCCTTTTTTTTCCTTTTTTTTCTCTTTGTTTTTTTGTAGACATGCAAAAATAATAAACATGCATTAAAATACATGAAAATAAATGACCCATAAATAGATGAAAATTTCAAGACAAATATTAAAAATTAACAAAATTTTGGTGTCTATAACTTGCATCTCTTTGTCTAGAGTTTCGAAGAAATTCAAGATAAAGACGTAGACACCAAATTATTTACTCGTTTCTTTTGCCTGCATCTGAGCTAAAATAAATGAACGAATACCCTGTTAAAATTTATTGAACAAAATGATGCAATGATATTGCAAAAGACGTGGCCGAACTCATGTAGACTTGTCTACGTATCCCACCATGGGAATCAGAGCAAACATAGTTCAAATACGAATGAACTATGATGAAACAAATGTGTGTCCCGTCTGGGATCTCTTCAGATATAAAGAATTCTGAACTCTCGAAACTTCTAGACATGGAACACAAAATGCGTGACAAAACACAATTACTAAACAAACCAATCAAGAAAGGTAAATTCTCATAATAAGAACAAATACGCAGAGGGACGCGGTTACACTCCAAGAAGGGAGATAGAAAGGTGCGCGGCGGATGCAGAGACTCGCCAATAGTAAATTAAATGATTGTCAAAAAGAGAGGTAGAAGGGTGTACGGTGGATGCTGAGACTCGCTAGTAGTAAATTAAATGATTGTCGAGAAGGGAGATAGAAGAGTGCACGGCAGACGCTAAGACTTGAATCTAGACTGCTCAGTGGGATTGAACCCAAGTTCAAACGCCTAGCAAGAGAATGAAATGTACCCCAATTTTAGTCCGTTGGTGGGATTAGATTCGAGCCTAGATAATTAGTGGGAGAAATAAAAATGCACCCCAAGTCTAGATAACTGATGGGATTAGACCCGAGTCCAGACAACTAATGGGAGAAATAAAATGTACCCGAAACCTAGATAGTTGGTGGAATTAGATGCGAGTCTAGACCACTAGTGGGAGAAATAAAATGCAAGTTATGAAATGCCAGACTTGAAGAGTGAAATGCATGCTGCTCAAATATAATAAACATAAAATGCACACAATGACAAACTTACTCAGTGGATTTCCAATCTTTTTTATTTTTCAAACTTTAGAAGAAGATGAATGAAAGGCGAGATTTTTTTTGGAAAGAGTCAAAGTGACAAGTTTTGAAACTTAAAAAATACAAGTGAAAACTCTACCTTCAAGGGATTTGAGAAGCACATACATATGTCACTATCCTCTCGATTTTCAAATTTTATTTATTTTTATTTTATTTTTTATTAAAAAAACTAATTGGGAATGCATTGTCAAAATTGAAACTCACTCCTTTTAAAATTTGCCCTAGTGTAAATCATGCTTAACTAAACTAGTGCTGTATCACATTATTCCACTTGCAAAAGAAAGAGGAAACAACTTGAGAACCATGTGATCCCTTTGCCTTGAAAACCATGTAATCAAGAGTTTTCGATGTCAAAAACTACCCTCCAAGAACTGTGCGGCAACCTGTCTTGAATCCTCTCAATTTTTGAACAACATTTATCCATACTTTACTTTGTATTACAAATCATCTGTTTCTAACGATCAAATTTTAACGAATGGCCCTTGAAAAAGAAAGATGTCATATTTGGCCCCTTTTGATGTCATCCATCTGAAACTTAATGCCAGTAGAAGAACAATATTGTGAAAAGAAGTTCAAATCGATATAGTCACCAGCTTTTCAAGTTTCAGCATCCTATTTTCCATTCATGATTCTCTTGTGTTTCAGAACTCTTCCTTAGCACCTTTTCAGGTTTTCACTAAGGTTACCCCACCCCTTTTCTTTCTTCTTTTTTCTTTTTTTTTTTAAGGAAAATGTGATCTTTCAGGTTTTTGACCTTGAGACCTAAGACATAGACAAGACAATTTTAACCTTAATTATAACAATTCAGTCATATTTTGATAATTCAGATAGGTTTTTAAAAAAACGTATTTATCTCATTTGCTAAATGATTAAGAAAATTTTCTTAAAAATACTGCAAAATGGGGAGGTCGATAATATTTTGGCTTTTGTAATGAGGTCTGATAAGGTGGGAAAAAAATGATACGGGTTGAAGATAGATTATGAAATAGGTTTGAAATAATCCTAAGATCACAATCTTTCAAAATTTGCCTCAGTGTAAGGCTGATGAGAACTAATAAACTTATTCCAGTTTAATTTTTGACTGGGTTTTCTTTTCTTTTTTTTTTTTCTCTTTTTCACTCACTTTTTTTCTGCTTTTCATTTTTTCCTTTTCTTTTTTGTTTTGTAAAAAATAGAAACAAAGAAATAAAAAATTTGCCCTAGTGTAGGGTTTGCGATCTTCAGGAAACTGCCAAGCAAAAAGAGTAGATTATTCTGAAAGTTTGAAGGGAAAAAATAGGGGTAAAATGTCCAAATGGAAAAGAAAGAAACCCTCCTTAAACCCATTTTTTGCAGTAATTTCGAAAGAAAATCTTCATAACCAAATGAAAATTTTTTGCACACGCCTGAATTGAATGATTGAGAAAAAACTTGATCATCCGTCTCCATAAAAATAAGTGCTCCTTCAGGTAATATCCTTTTAACAACAAATGGCCGCCCCGCCAATTTGGAGTGAATTTTCTTTTGGGCTTCTCCTGAACTGGAAGAATCCACTTTAAGACCTTGTCTCTTACTTCAAGTGGAATGTAGTGAAATTGAATGCTTTCGTTCAGTAATCAAGTGTGGGACAATATCGGCCAGAGAGAAGTGGAATGTAGTTGAGTTTAAGAGAGAGAGGTGGAAAGGATCGTGGCCCAGAGGATCCTAGTGTTGGGAATGAAGTTGAACGTGTTAGGGAACGGGAATCATCTAGTTCCAATGAATTTAGTGAAGCACTACTTGTGATCTTTTGTTGTGGGACGATAGGAGTAGAACTTAAGAGTTTGTGCTTTGAAAATTAATGTACTTTTGATAATCACCTGTTTACTTTTGTTTACTGACTTTGACTTGTTATGAACTTTACTTGACTATAACTTGTGTTATGATTTAATGAGCTCTAGTTTGTGTTTACTTGTATGGTGATAATGTTATTTGTGCAAGTGATTTCATTTCTTTAGAATTATTACTGGTATGTGTGTGTAGTCCGATTATGGTTGAGTATGGGGTTTATGTATGTGCGTATAGATTAGCTGTGAGTATGGAAACTAGAGCACAACGAAAGGGACGTCAACCCAGACAACCCCGAAACCAAAGGATAGATAATGAGTCTGCAACTGATCAAAATGACGAGCCAAGAGCTGGGAGAGAAGATGACCAAATGAGATTAGTTTTAACTCATATGACGAATGTACTAGAACTCTTAGTAGCTCAATAGGGCCAGGGGGTTGGACAAGAAAACCAACATGGAAACCAAGAGATAGGGGAGGATCGAGTTTTGGAACGGTTTCAGAAATTCTTCCCACCCAAATTTTCTGGAGGGCCTGACCCAGAAGTGGCTGAAAATTGGTTAAAGAATATAAGGAATATATTCAATGTCTTGGACTACACAGAAGAAAGACAAGTCGCTTTTGTTGTGTTTTAACTTGAGGGAGCAGCCCGAGGTTGGTGGAATGTTATAAGAAACAAGTGGGAAAGAAATCAAACTCCAAAGATTTGGATAAACTTTGTACGAGAATTTAATGAGAAATTTCTTCCTCCACTAGTCCAAGAAAAGAGAGAAGACGATTTTATAAAGTTTCGTCAAGAAACTTTGAGTGTGGCTGAGTACGAAACACAATTCATGAAATTATCTACATATGCTCCAGAATTGGTGGCTACAAAACGGAAGAGAATAAGACGGTTATCCAAGGATTAAGTTTAGAAATCCAAGATGCCCTTGCTGCAGCACAGATTGAAACATTTAGTGACACTCTCAAGAAAGCACAAAGGGTGGAGAGCACAAAATCCCAACTGAGAGCCTTTCAAGCGAGGAAAAGAGATGTATCCGATAGCAGACTAAGAGAAATTGGACCACCACCCAAAGTTAGAAAAGGATTGGATGGAGTAAAACTATCACTTCCTTCACCACTCATGATAAAGAAACCAGAAGGGACTATGTCAAGAGGAGCTCCAGTAGGACAGATACAATCAAGGAAAACTTCGCAGGTAAGTCAAGTCACAACGCCTCGTCTAACCTGTGGATATTGTGGAAGGATGAATCATACAGAAGAAAACTGCTGGGTGAAGAGGCAAAAGTGTATGGGATGTAGGAGCACCAACCATAAAGTTCATGACTGCCCAAAGAGGTATCCATGAGAGACTACTATTCAACAAGAAAATAGAACTGTCCCTCGACAAGTCAATGGAGGAGGAAATCGAGCAGTGGCGTCTGGAACAACATATGAAATGATCACCCAACAAGGTTCAGGGTTATCTGAGGTTATGGAAGGTATGAATTTCGGAGACGAAATTCTTTTAAGGGGGGAAGGTTGTGAGGACCCTCAATTTTTCTTATTTTTATTTTATTTTACTGGCTTAATTAATTATTTACTCACCCGTTTTCTCCGAATAATTTATTTCAACCATTTTAAACTTATTTTCATGGAATAATGTCCCAATTATGTTTTTAAAACGTTCCGTTAGCAAATTTAATTTTTCGGAGGCTCGTTTAGTAAGGAATAACGAGTTCACATTTTTCGAGACAATAAATGAATCGAGAGTGTATTAATAACTTTGGAGAATTAAGAATGAGTAGACTAAGAAAAGTTAATTGAGAAAGTAGAGGTAAATGAGTTCTAATTAAGCACTTATAGCGCGCGAATCGGAAGTTCGTGTATATCGAGCCGGAATGGTTAAAGGGAGATTTAAGAAACTTATACTAGACTACTAAGAGTGAATAATTATAGTGTTAAAAGAATTACAATTGAGGTTAAGTGCACCAGTGAAACAAATCCAAGAAAAATCGGATATGAAACCAGCGCGCGTGACAACTATTAAGAGTTGACTTTTTTGACCCAACACCTATACCTACTATTTCATTCTTCCACTCCAAGTTTCAGCACACAAACCTCTCTCATCTCTCTCCTTAGTGCCGGCTAGAACTAGAGAAAAGAAAGGAAAGAAAGCTCTTCATCATCTACTCCATTCTTGTTCCAAATCACCTCCAACTTTGCAACCAACTTCCACTTCACTTGGAGAGCAACTTAAGCTAAGGGAAAACCATCAACTCATGATTTTTCCTGGACTTTAGAGGTGCGAAATTTTCTAGTTTATCTCAAGGAGTAGGAGGTAATCATCCAACCATTTAATCTTGGCTTTAGTGGGTTTAATTGTTGCTATGAGGCTTGTAGCCTCATTGTGGTTGTTGTTATTTGGATTTAAATGGTTGGAGTGGGGTCTATGAATTTCCACATTGGATATATGGGCTGATATGATGATATAATGATTTTTTGATGTTGTTTACATGTTATTTGAAGAGATTATGGATAGAAAATGAAAGAAAGGTTGAAGGAAATTTCCTAGGAAAGCAGACCAAAAATCTGTTCTGTTTTGCCGTGGCTTTAACTCAAATTTTTGTTGCTCAAATGACTTTGAAACTGATGTAAATATGTTGTATATGATGTGTCAAAAGTTTCTACCAAAAATTATTTGAATTGGTTCGATAAAAATTGAATTTTGGCAAGAACAAATCTGAAAAATTCGTGTATCAGTGGTCCTCTGGCAGTGTTCTTTGAACGAACATATCTCTCTGTCCGGACATTGGAATTGAGTGCCATCAGTGGCATTCAAAACTAGACATCCGTAATTTTCTAACGGTGTATCATGCATCTCCTAATTCAAACTGAGTGAACCGTAGTAGTCGTCAAAGTTCCCTATTCTGTTCTGCTGTTCTGTTCGAATAGTAGTGATAAGCTGTGTCTTGTCGCTTGAATTCGAACTAACTATGAACTGATTTTCAAAACAACATCTTCTGATGAAATGTAGTCTTTTGAATCTAGTTTCCAACGCCACTGACCATTCTCAATTCCAAGTTGTATTGAGTGAGATATGGTACAATTTGTAAACTGCAGCAAAGCTAGAAAACCCTTTCTTGTGTTGGCTGAATGGTTAGGCTAATTTAGGGATGCTTTGCTTTGTAAATTTTGATGTCAATTGACTACCAATTACTTTTTAAGTGTTTCTTGGACATTGGTTTCACAAATGAACCGAAATGGGACTGATTTCATTGTGCAAAATGTTCGGAAACGAACTAAAAGCAAGAAGACAGGTTTACTAGGAAATATTTTCCAAACTTTGGTGGTCTTGTTAACTGTCTTTCCATACTAGTTTTTGCATGAAATTCGATATGAGAATAGTACTCATATGGAAGTTTACGTGTACCAAATTTGGTGTTATTCTAAGACCATTTCGATACCCAAATGATGTCCCAAAGCTTGCTTTTCAAATCTGGAAAACTTTTCTTTTTCTCTTGGCCGAATGGTCAAACTTGTTTTGGAATGTTTTGTTTAAAAAACTTTGATGTCAATTACCCCTAAATTGCTCATTGGATGTTTATGGAACATTGGTTTCAACATTTGAGTGAATTGAGGTTGATTGTGTGGGACAAAACTTTTAAAAGGAAAGAGAAACTCGAATAGGCAGATTAGGCTTGAGAGTTTCACGAACTTTGGTTATTTCGTTAACCACCTTCCCGTACGAGTTTTTTCCTAAATTTTGGTAGAGATATAGTTAACATATGGAAGATTTAGTGTATCAAATTTGGTGTATTTTCAATTCCATTTCGATGGCCAAATGATACTTCAAATATAGTTTTTCAAATCTGGAAACTCTTGGTCAGTGAGTAATTTTCAGCCGATTTTGAGCTACTATATCCTGATGCTCAAAAGTCTGAATTTCATTCCATTTGTTGTGATTGAAACCTTGATTGGAATTCATATTGTGTTACGAATTTCAAAGGCTAGTTCACTTTTTGTGAATTTTACCGAATTTCCAAAGTTTGCCGAAAAATAAGACTGAATCTGCCTTGCTGACTTACATCAGCTATTGAGTTGAAAATTGAATGCTTTCCATTTAGAATTTTGAAAAATTGTCTTGTAGGAACTTTTAGTACTTTGAAACTAGTTCCAACGGTACCAAACTTTTCAATTTTGGACTTACCGAGTGCAAGATCTGATTTTTCAAAAATTGCTCCTTAAAACTGAAATTTTCTAATTTGATGGGAAATGAGTTTTTAGAAAATCTTCAGTACCCTATGATATTGAATGACTGTTTTAAACTTGATTTCATGAAGAAAATCAGTTTCCCTTGTGTTATTAAACCCCACTTTTGAGTCTCGATATACGAGTAATTAAGGCTCTCTTTCATGATATTTTCTTAGTATTGTACAAATGTACAAACTTCCTTGTTAACGAGGGGTTTATAAACAATAGTGTGTTATAGCCAATTATTATTTGCTCAGGCGCTCAAGGGGACCTTCAAGAGGATTTCGAAGCGGACGCCTAAAAGTTTGTTTGAGCACTTACACTCTATTTTGATTTGGTGAGTGTTCCATATAGGAGTACGTGACTTGAATAGTTTTACGACATGTTTACTCCGTGGTCATTATGTGTTTAACTGTTAAGTGCTACCGATATTGCTCCTAAGAACTTTTCCACCATTTTAAGGTGAGTATGTACTTTATCTCACTCGACCTACTAAGATGACAAATTTCTATCGTTAACCGTGAACTACTTACCATTTACCGATTTATTTGAACTACTTACCGTTTACCGATTTATTTGATTACTTACAGTTTACCGATCTATTTGATTACTTACCGTTTACTGATTTACTTGATTACTTGCGCATGTTGTAAGTTCTAAGCTGAACTGGATCCTGCCCTTGGTTACTAACTTGCTCGAGCCAAGACTAGGCTCGGTCGGGTAGGTTGGAACCCGGGGACATCATTTCGGTATATACTCGAGTATTACCATTGGAGGGATAAGGTGATGGCCAGATAGACCGAGGAGACCTAAAGTTATAAGATGAAGTTGACCGAAATGGTTCCACTGGAACACTATATCCTTCAATATGTATTTATTTCTGTAGAATGATAACTGTTTCATGTTAATGTGCCAATGTGCAACCATGAACCATACATGTGCTATGCTCAAATTACTTGATTTATTAGAACTGTTAGAGTGTCTTGGAACCTCACTGGGCTGTTTAGCTCATTCTACGTTTTCGTTTTCCTTAATAGGGTTCAAGACCGAGAGTGCTCGCGAATAGCACTAAGTTGTTTCCTTTTGAAGACCTTAAGTTGTATTATAGTGGATGGCTGTAGTACATATTCTTTTGGATTGTATTTAAGTTTGAAAGTTAACTAATTGTAAGTATGAAATATTTTGGAGTACTTTAATTATATATTAAAAATATTTGTGGTATTTTGAGCATTTGAATTACGGATTGTAGTGAGTCCCGGCGAGAGTTGGGAAGGCGTCCTGCCGATACCCTTGGGTTCGCCCTTGGGAGAAGTGGGGACGTCACATCTAACATAAGAAACCCTAACAAAACTGGGACAATTGAGTTTTGGAATAACTCATACCATAGCTAGGCACTTCAATTGAGTTTTGAATAACTCATACCATAGCTTGTAATTACTCGTTAAGTCTCCTGACTTGAGCACCAGTCATTGGACCCACCGGAGTAATCATAGGATCAACTTGAGCACTCTGATCTACTTGGACAGCTTGTGACACTCTATTAGTCCCCTCCTCTTGAGAAGGATCTGTCTTCAAATCGACCACATCAACTGCAAGAAAGGGACTCTGATACAAACCCACCAAGATGACCTGAACTCGTATCCCACAAAACCTCGGATCTAGATGAATGTATCGAGTTAAGGTGTGGAATACCTTGACCCCTCTAAGTCACAAAGCTATGAACTAAGAAGATTCTTAACCCACAACTTAATAATTTAGTGAACCAAAATTGTTTGTAGAAGAACACCACAACTAAGGGTGTTACTTGGTTGATAAGTTTGAATTGAATACCCTCAAGAAATTCTCAAGTATTCAAGCAATGCTCTCTTAGACAAGAGGAAGTGAATAACTCATAATAAAGTTGGAAATTCTTAACTAACTATCATTAAACGTTGGATAAGTTGGCTATTTATAGCCTTACAATGACTCGAAAACCTAATGTGATTTGGAATCACTTAAATAACTAAGAAACCAACTAAGATTCAGCTTCTCTTGAATAATTAATTTGGCTGAATTTAACTAAATAATTAAACTACTTAAAACAACAAGTAAAGTGACACTTAAACCCTTCACTTAGCACTACTATCAAAGGACATCACTTACTAACAAAACAACTAACTAAACTAGCTTGTTTGAAAGATCTCCATCTGTGATGACTTGAAGTAAAGTGTATGGCATAGGATCCTCAAAGGTCAGCCCTTCAATGGTTCTTTTATTATGACTAACTCGATCTTGAATTGAACAAACAAGTGCTTGTAGTGACTCTTTAAGTTTCCTAGCGCGAGACCTTGTGATCGAACCACTTGGAACTTGAACAACTTGATTATTTGAAGCTTGAGCCCTTCATCACTCCCTTCCTCTTGAAGGCAATTTGTCCCTAAGTCAAGCTCATCATCTGCAGAAAAATGGCTCAAATCAGCAATATTAAAGGTAGCATGAACACCATACTCACCTGCAAGATCAAGCTTGTAGGCGTTATTGTTGATGCGCTCCACCACCTGGAATAGTTCATCGCCTCTTGAAAGGAACTGGAAAACGTTGCTTCCTCAAATGGATCCAGACCCAATCACCAGGTTCAAAGATCATTTGTCACCGACCCTTGTTTGCATTTTGACCCTTGTTGCATTTTGAACGTATTGAAGAGTGCATTTCTCAATTTTGGCATGAACCTTAGCATGTAAGTCACACACAAATTCTTCCCTCTTTTTTCCATCTAAATTAACTTTCTCATGTGTAGCTAAAGGAGATAAATCCAATGGAGTGAGAGAGTTAATGCCATAAATAACTTCAAAGGGAGAATATTGTGTAGTACTATGAATAGTGCGATTATAAGCAAACTCAACATGTGGTAAACAATCTTTCCATATTTTAATGTTCTTTTTGATGATTGCACGCAATAAAGTAGATAAAGTTCTATTAACCACCTCAGTTTGACCATCGGTTTGTGGATAACTAGAAGTAGAAAACAATAGTTTAGTCCCTAGTTTACACCACAAAGTCTTCCAAAAGTAACTAAGAAACTTAACATTTCTATCAGAAACAATTATGCGAGGCACATCATGCAATCGAATGATTTCACGAAAGAACAGCCATATGTTTTGCATCATCAGTTTTGTGACATGGAATAAAGTGTGCCATTTTAGAAAAATGGTCAACAACAACATATATAGAATCATAGCCTTTCCTAGTTCTAGGTAAACCAAGAACAAAATCCATAGAAAGATCAACCCATGGTAAACTAGGAACTGGCAATGAAGTGTATAGTCCATAAGGGTTTACCTTTGATTTTATATGGTGACAAGTAACACACCTTTGAACTACCTTCTCAATATCCCATTTCATCCTAGGCCAATAGAAATGCTCTTGTAAAATGGCCAAGGTTTTAGCGATTCCAAAATGATCCATAAATCCACCACTATAAGCTTCTCGAGTCAGAGACTTCGGATGGAACAATTTGTCATGCACAACTTGTCTTTGAAAAATAAGTATCCCTGGGAAATATAATAATGCCCACGAGACTACCGTGGCAGAAACACAAAGATTTCTCCAAAATCTGAATTGTTAGCATAGCATTCTTTAAGTAACTCGAATCCAAGGAATTTGCAATCATGTGTAGTGATAAGAGTGTACCTTCTAGACAATGCATCGGCAACAATATTACTCTTGCCAGCTTTGTATTTAATCACAAAAGGAAAGCTATCTATGAACGCAATCCACCTTGTATGTTGCTTGCTCAACTTAGTTTGAGACTTTATGTGCTTGAGCGACTCGTGATCAGTGTGTAAGACAAACTCTTTCGGAAGAAAGTAATGCTACCATGTTCGAAGTGCTCGAATCAATGCTAGCAACTCTTTGTCATAAGTTGAATAGTTCAATGAAACTCCATTCAACTTTTCACTAAAGTAAGCAATTGGACGACCTTCTTGAAGTAGGACAACTCCAATACCTATACTAGAGGCATCACACTCAACTTCAAAAGTTTTTATCAAAGTTAGGTAAATTAAGAATGAGTGCATTTCTGAGCTTGTGTTTAAGTAATTGGAAGGACTTAGCTTGTTCTCCCCAATGGAATGGTGCATTCTTCTTAACGATTGAAGTTAATGGAGCTACAATTGTACTAAAATCCTTGACAAAGCGTCAATAGAAACTTGTCAAGCCATGAAAATTTCTCACCTCACTTACATTGGTAGGATTCGGCCACTCCATTATTGTTTTTACCTTGGTTTGATCAACTTGTATTCCCTGTTCACTTACAACATATCCTAAAAATACAAGTTGATTAGTGCAAAAAGGGCACTTCTTAAGGTTGGCATAGAGTCGTTCCTTTCGAAGTATATCTAAGATAGAATGTAGGTGTCGAACATGTGACAGCTCCACCTCCCCCTAGGGCGTACCCCAGGGTTTAGCGCACCGCCTGTCCAGCTCTCGCCAGGACTTACTCACGCGTAACTCGAGAAAGATACCACATCCATAGAGAAGAAATGAAACAACAATCTCAAACTTAACATATACATTGATGTTCAAATCCAGTTATAAGGTTTATACACGCCCAAAACGTTAACGTATTTACAACCCAAGTAAAATCAACCCTAGTCGGGTGTTAGCGCGAGTACAATTGCAACATCCAAAAACTAGACTACGCTAGTCTGTACAAGTCTGATGCCTCGCTCGTACCCCCTGTAAGGAAAACAAATGGCGTGGAATGAGCTAAAAGCCCAGTGAGATTCCAAATAGCAAGTTGACCATTATTTAAAAGTACAAGTATCAACGTAGAAAAATAGCGAGCATAACAAGTTCATAAAAGTGAACAATAACACTTCAAGTAGCAAATCTCAAAATGAACGAGTGTAAAGTGTTTTGTTTTTCAAAAGAAACAATAATCCAATAAGCAATAATCATTTCAAAGTATAAGGATACGGATGGCTCTTAAGAGCCAAGTTCCCGTTGCTTCACCAGAGCTTGATCAAGTATTAGTTGACACTCCGTTAACTTTCAAGTAAAGTAACCAATCCAGTAGTACTTCGCTTAACTCCAATCCGTGCACCATTCAACCCCCTTACCGGGCCCGAACACCAACTAAACACTGATGGTAATACTCGAGTATACTGATTAGTCGAGGAAATAACACTCCACTCGACAACACTAGATACCTATGGTTCGTTATCTAATCAACCAAGCCCTTGCCGGCTCGACTCGATTAACTAGCCAGTGGGGTTTGGGTCCCCAAAAAGTCGATGAGACATCATCTCCAATCGACTGAATCAAAATAAAAGTATGGAGATGGGAATGAGAGGCACCTCCCACTCACATTGAGTGTGGCACATGCTGCCGCTCAGCACTTACAAGTCAAGTACAAGTATATCAAGTCAATTGCAATAATAAGCAAGTATATATCATATTAGGGCAACTGCGATAAAGTACACTATTGCCCGATCAAACAAATTACATGTCATTAAATCACATTGGTCAAGTATTGAAAACAAGTGTCCAGTTCAATCAGGTATTTGGAAGCACTCACCAAAGATGTAGTGCCTTTACGGATCACGTTCAGGTATTACTCCTTGTTTGGAATCCAAGTCTGCGATAAAACATTATTTAAGAGTTTTGAAATTCAACTAAGGTTCGAAACTTAAACGTTTCATTTAACAAAAATCAAATAATTACAACTCATTTGGAGAATATTCGTAAAACCTATGCTCACTCTTAAAACTTTGAAATCCCCATTTAAGTCAAAGAAATGGAGAAAACGTATTTCTATTAGTCGTAAATTTCATTTTTTCAAGGGTACAAGTTTTGGCCGGATTCTAACTTATAAGCCTCTATTAAAGACGACTTGAATACCTTAGATGATTCAATTTAGTTTCATCCTCAACCCATACTCAAGTCGCGAGTACATCTACCTAGCTCTCGAGTGCAAATTTGGGCAGCACGCCCTTTGCATTTACCTATTTTTCAGCCATTTATGGCTTTATTATTTTCCTCAATCAGCCCTCAAAATCACACACAAATAATCTCATTACAATAGCCATTCAATAGGCTAAAAGTCATTCAATTACAAAACCAAGCTAGAAAAGTGACCGGAAATAAGGTTTAAGACAAAGAACAAAATGACAGGTTTGACGTCTTTTAGCGTATTGGTCACAACCGAAGCTACACCTATCGGATTGGGGTAAAATTTATACCATTTCGAAGCTAAGATGAAGGGATACAACTTGCATGAAGAAAACTCATCCTGGTTCACAGTTTATCCAGGTCGAATTTACAGATTACTGAACCAGAATTTCACTGTCAGGCTGGTTAACAGCACTGGGTTCAAATGACAATAACTCAGGCTACAAAAGTCCGATTGAGGCGTTTTCAAATGTGTTGGAAAGCTAAAACATAGGAATACAACTTTCGTGTTTTGGCCAAATGCTAATTTGATATGGATCAAGGTGAAAAAAATGAAGGCAGAATGATGAAATGTCAACTGTCCGCAAAACTCTACCTATGGCAGTCAAGGGTATTTTTGTCATTTCATGTGATACAGTGATAGAATTGAGCTGAAATTTTACAGACAGTTATAAATCATCATTTACTACAACTTTCATGTTTTAAGCTAAGCTCAATTCGGCCTCCATCATACACGAATAGAACTGGTCAGAACAGAGCATTTGAAATCCTTAAATCTGGAATTTAATGCATTCAAGGTATAAACTTCACATTTCTAGCTTGAACCTATAATAGCCCCACCTCCCCCTAAGGCAAACCAAAGGGTTCGGCGGACCGCCTGCCCAACTGTGAGAACCCCGAAAAAAAAAATATATATATATATATATAAATATATATATATTCATGCATATTTCACTTGCACTTTGACTCTTTAATAAATTCTAGCATTATTTCTACTTGTCTTTAAATAAGTGCGTAAAAACAATTTTTATGTGATAAATAATATAATTGTGCCAAAATATTAAAGTACTTGGTTTTGTCAAGATAAATTAATATTTCTTGATATAGATTATTTGTTACCTTAATATTAATTCCTTGAATGTCGTCAGCTAATTTTAAGTGTTAATAATGTTAAGTGCCATCGGAAACCTTAGAATTAAGATGGAATCGATTCTAGGTCAAAACCCTTTATAATTACACTTAGGACGTTAAAATTTCGATAATTGAACCTTTGCGAGATTAGCATTTTATTAGGCGTTTAAATTATATTTGGGGTAAGCTTTGGGATTCAATTAGAATTGAGGACTTGAGTAGAAAGTTGGAAGAAACGTGAAAAGGCTAAAATACCCTCCACTATCTCAAAAACTTTCATGCAAAACCAGACACACCCTCGGCCAACCATAAAAGAAGCAACATTTCCATTTCTGCCGCACTTCATTTTCATCTCCACTCCAACACTCAACCTCTTCTAACCGTGCCCCATTTCCTCTCTACTATATCACTTCAAACCTCAGACCACTACAACATTTCCTCTCCACCTCGTTAATATCGACCGGGAGAAAGAAAGCTGCATCCTACATCCGTGAGTAGAAAAAAAAAAAAGAGAAACCGCAAGCTGCAACTTTCCTGTTCTGACCAAGAGAGGGTGAGAGCAAGAGATAACCGTGCGAGCTTCATTGCTTCCACCATCACCACCGAGAACTGCCATTTCATTCTTCACCTCAACCAGCCGTGATCAATTCAGTTACAACCATCACCGCTGCAACCACTGAACTCAGACCAACCATCCTCGCGTTTCAGCTTTCTCGTTATTTGAGGTAATTTCTGGATTTAAACTAGTTGATTATGGGTTGATGAAGCTTCTTGTAAGCATGCATGTGGGGTTTGTGCGGTTGGATGACAAATTAAGTTACAAGAAATCTGGTTGTGAAGGAATTGGAATTTGCCGAGAGCTTGAGCTGGAAATTTCAGCTTTAACTTGTTACTTTGTGATGATCCGAGCTTAGTTGTGTGTTTAGTTAATTAATAGCTAGATGATTGTGTTTTGCATGAAGCTAATTAACTTGGATTAAGCAGGAAATTGAAGGAATACCAAAATCTGGTTGCATGCATGTCAACCGAGAGAATTGGGATGAATTTCTGGTTAAATGGTGATTTTTTATGACATTTGAACTTGATTTTGGATCCAATCTGATAGATAGTTTGTTATTTGGTCTTGCATGTGATCTTTATGGCTAGGAATTCGGTTGTATGGCTGGAAAATTTTATTGGATGTTACTGGATTGTTAAACCAATTTTCCAGCTTAGCCGATAGAGTTGTTTTGGGAAAATTCTGATTTAGTGAAATGGAATTTTTGTGAACCAGAAATCTGAAATGCAGTTGTAATCTGCTTAAATTTGATAATCTGAGCATGTATTGGTGATTATCCGACTAATCACTAGGTGATTAACCTGGCTATGGCTTGCATGTTAGTTTTGAGTACAAAATACAAAGATTTAGCCAAGGAAAAATCCAGATTAATGACCAACCAAGTGCTGGAATTTTGGATATACAAATTTTGATAAGAGGTTGCTGGAAATTTCTCAGCTTCATCCGAGAACAATAAATGAAGAACTACCAGCTTCCTATTGTGAATTTTAGTTCTAAAATTCTGTACTAAGCTGTAAAATATTGTATAATGTCTTGATTTCATCCTGCATGAAAGACTTGTATTCAATCTGAGGGGATTATTGGAGAAAAGTTGTGTTTTAAAACTGGTTGCTGTTAGAGTTGAAAACATGGCTGAGGGAGAGGATTAGAACCTGGACCAGCTTTGCCCTTCGACTTCCTTGGCCGTAAACTTTATATATCACTGCTAAAGATACTCTGTAGCTTAATAACCATCCTTTGCATGTCAAGTTAGTGTTAACAAAGGAGAAATTAAGGAAGTAATCGTACGTTGAATTGCCAATTGATGACCGTCATACTTAGCTGATGACAGATTAGTATATATATGATTTCTTGGCTGAACCATTTACTGGAATTAAGCGTTATTTGCCTTGGTAGATGCTGGTATGAATGTCATACTTAGAGATATGGATGGTTTGAATAAAATTTTTATGGTTCAAAAGAGAAAAAGGAGTTTTTCACAATTGAAAAATGAGTTTCCAGATTTTCGGAGTTCACTGACCAGTCTCAGAAAAATGCTTATATCTTGGTGTAGAAAAATCCGATTGAGGTGCCGTCAGTGGCATTTGAAACTAGAATCATGGGTCTTTGTTCTGTAAAAATTTCATATTTTTCCTCCATGTGTACTGCTGTCCGTGACTCCTCAAAGTAGGCTGTCTTGCTTGAATGTCCTGTTTCTTCAGGGAAATGAATTTTGACTTGGAGTGAATATTTGGCCTATTTGTGATTTGAATTTCTGAATTTCAAGTGAAGCCTACATGCTAAAATTGTCTTATGTGTGAATGACATTGAGCCTAGTGAAAGGCTATTGTGGTAATATGAATTTCTAGAGTTATTTAAGAGTTAAGTTAGCCGTGACTTTCCTCTTTGTTTTGAGTTGAATTTCTGGTTGAATTGTGGTTGAAAGTGATTGATTGTTGTCAAGAGCTAATGATTGATGAAGCTCTTGGCCATTTGAGTAATTTTTGCAAGGGTTAAATTCTTGGTGGAATTGTTTAAGTGGTTTGGCCAAAATGCATTTGGAAGGTCCACGATTTGTGATTTGGAATTGTTTAAATACTTTGGACTTCCTTTGGTTGATTTTGATTAGAATTGAATCTGTTGAGACCTAGGGCTAATGATTGATGAAGCCCTAGTGAAACTGATGTTTGAATTGTGTTTTTACTATATTGGCAACTTGGAATATAATGTGCAAATGAATTGGAATCGTGAAGTCCGTTTTGGTCCCTTGAATGCGAATACTTTTAAATCAAGCTTTGTGGGAATATTTTGCTTTAATATCAAGTTATATACATTGAGTATAGTACATTAATATTAAAATCTAGATATCGGGACTGTTAAAACCTTGCCGATTAGTTAATTCTTTTCTTTATTTAAACTAGTGTTTCACCTTTAATAAATAATTGCATTAACTTCCAAACTTTAATTTTTTTTCACAAAATTATCCTTGACCAATTGTTTTAAAGGAAATTTGTTAAAAACATTAGATTTGAATAATTTCAAATAAAAGACAAAGGGAACTTGTTCGGCAAGAAAACTTGTTTGAATTAATTTGGTTCTAGTTTGCCCTCTAGAAGGGAAATACCTTTAAAGAAACCATACGAAATATTTTATTTCTTTACTAGCCTTAATTCCAAGGGAACTATTGATTTGTTTCGAGAAATTAAATTAGTTTTATACAAGATAACCTTTTATATATAAAACAAGGGTTTGTTGAGTAAAACTTATAGTTTTAAAACTTGGATTTCTAGGGTGTAGCGAGGACGTGGACTTCGATTCCCAGCTTGACTGGTGACTTCACTCTTGGTGAGTGTCCCTGCTTGTTTTATGACTATTTGGTTAAAGTGCTTTATCGACTCGTTATGTGATAATTGCCAAAAATGGCTGCTGATCCATCGAAGTGAGCAGTGTGTACTTTATCACACTAGCCTTTCGAGTGGTGACTTGCTTGAAGTGTTTTTCGTGAATATCTTGCTTTCGCTTGCTAGGTGCTAAATTACTAGGCAGGGGAATGTACCACACCTTAAGGGTGGGAGGGCCTCTTATCCTGTCCTGGTAATCAAGTGTTGGACGTAAAGTCGTTGGGTGATAACAATCAAGTGTTGGACGTAAAGTCGTTGGGTGAATCCCTCGACCAGTCTATAACAATCAAGTGTTGGACGTAAATTCGTTGGGTGAATTCCTCGACCAGTCTATAACAATCAAGTGTTGGACGTAAAGTCGTTGGGTGAATCCCTCGACCAGTCTATAAAAATAAGTGTTGGACGTAAAGTCGTTGGGTGAATCCCTCGACCAGTCTATAAGTGTTGGACGTAATGTCGTTGGGTGGATCCCTCGACCAGTCTAAGGTATACTCGAATATTATCGCTTTCCTATTTGTTTACTTCAGTCGAATCAATACGTGTTAATTGGCTTATGTGATTGCATGTTTTGGGGCACCACTGAGCTTTAGCTCACCCCACGTTCATTTGTTTTCCTTACAGGTTGTGAAGTTTGAAAGAATTTGAGCTGCTTATATTTTCTATGAATGTAATTGAACAGCTTGAATTTAAATTGCGGTTTGTAATGAATTCCAAGTAAGCATTGTATCTTTTATTTTGGATTGCCACTTGAAACTGGAGAAGTGTAAACCCTAATTCTGATATTTGGCTTGTATGTGTATATATTCGGTCTGTATGAAATTATATGTTTTGGAAACTGTAAGACTTTTCCTCTTGAATGTAACGCGTGAGGTATTTAGGAGCCGCCGATTGGCTAACTTCGGATGCTGTTATCTTTGAAGTTAATGTGGTGTTAGAAATCGATTTATTTTGGAAGAATCGCTATTGTAATAGCTTAGGTTAATCTTCGGAAGGATTTGGGTTAGTGTGCTTGCGTGAGTCCAGGCGAGAGTTGGACAGACGGCCCGCCAACCCTCTGGTTCGCCTTAGGGGGAAGTGGGGTCGCCACACCAACTCTCGCCGGGACTCACTACAGTCCTCAGATAAATTACATCTCAAACTCCAAAAGGATATTAATAAACCAAATAACATTCCAAACTTAAAGGTTAAGTCAAAAGATAAACTTTCATAAACAAAGTACTTGCATTACAACCAAACTCCCCACTTACAATTCCAAAGGACAAAATTCTAATTTACAATCATCTTAGTATATACCGTCAAAATTTACGTTCATGTTAACTACCCAACCTTGAGTGTAACAAAAACTAAAGCAGAACCACTACTTCAACTTCCTATACAAGATTATAGACATCATATGCTCTCTAAACAACAAGGAATACAACTGAACCATCCAAATCCTAACTCAAAATCCACCAAAAATCATCAAAACTACTTAGATAACTAGCATTAGCCAAGAATTTAAGTGGTTATACAAACTTAAACAAGCTTAAGGGATAGAAATAGGATGGACAGCTATAATTGTGACGCCCTGAAAGAATGAGTGTGAGAACCCGAAAAATTTTGTATATTTTCTAGACATTATTTTGTTTCCTCGTCTATAATTTTGTACCTTTCTTGAATATTTTGATTTTCTATACATTTTTATAAGTAAATATAGTTTGTAAATCATTTTCTTGATACAAGTTAGTCCACGTTAATTTTGAAGAGTATTATGAACGTGGGACCCGCTGGTGCGGTAATGCAATATATTTTTGACAACTTGATGGAGTTTTGTATTAAGTGATATTATTTTACAAGGTGCTAAGAGATAATTAGATGTTACCTATATGGATTAGTATTGGAGAGATAAAAAGATAAGTTTTAAGCCAAAAGGTGACATGTGTCACCTTCTTATTCAAAGTTGGACTTTTGACCATCTTACCTTAACTTTACTAAAATCAAAATTTGACCAAAAATCAAGCCATTTCTTCCTTCTCATGGCTGAAACTTGGAGAGCAAGAGAGAGAGAAAAACCTTCATCTTTCACTCCAATTTCTTACTTCAATCTTGAGTTTTAACCGATGGAATTGCAAATCACTCCATAAAAGTTGGTTACTAAGGAGATTCCAAGGTCTTGGTGGAGTTATTTTGGAGAAGGAACCACTAAGCTACTACCTTTTGTGAGGTATCAAGGTACGGTGTGTAAAGATTCATTGTTTGTTTCCAATAATGGTGAATTCATGACTTGTGGTGGCTAGATATGTGATTTTATGGAAGATTTTATGGATTAGAGTGAAGTTAGCTAAATTTCTGTTTTTTTTGGGATTTTTCTGTTTTCCTATGATGGATATGGTTAGCCTTGAATTGATGGTTCTAAATGGTGTTAAATAGCTCTCTTGTGCGTTAATTGCGGTTATTTGCGGAAAATTTCGGTTTTATGCGGAAATTCCAGGTTAGGGTTTTGAATCTGCCCTGTTCTGACCGGATTTATTTGGGCATGTTAGAGGCCGAATCAGGCTTAGGTTAAAACATGAAAGTTGTATAAAATGGTGTTAAATAGCTACCTACAAAAATTCAGCTCAATCGGAGCAACGTAACTTGTGAAAAGACCAAAATACCCTTGACTGTCCATGAACACTGTTTCGCGCCCAGATTTCTGTTTTCGTGGAGTTTTCCATTTTTGACCATGAAATTGTATGATTTGGCTTTTTAGGTCTTCATAAGAAATGTAGGTTTATGTCTTGTCTTCGAAACGCCATAAGATTCGTTTCAATCCGATAAGTGTAGCTTCAGTTATGGATATTGTGCCGAAAGGTGTATTTGATAGTCTATGATGTGTATGTGGTTGATTTGAGATAAAATGGTGTTGCTTGTAGGATGGAAAAGTAAGGAAATTAAGGGGATATGCTGTCCGATCTTTGAAAGCCTTTGATTGCTTTGAGTTTGAGTTGAAGGACTTGGATTTGGGCAAGGCAATGATATATGAAGGATGGTTCTTGAGCTGTGGAGGTGAGTGGCCCTAAACCGTTTCCAAAGTTACTTTTGAACCGTTTCTTGCATTATTTACTTGGTTGCATATCATGCGTGCTTGCATGTGAGTCCATGACATGATTTGGCTTAAATGAGTTCTTGGGGAGTCTTGTGCTGAACACCAACGTCTCCACCACTTTCGTGAGTTCATGACATGATCTGGAGCACCAACGTTGCTCCCCCTTATTGTTTATCGTTAAATAATCTTTTTGAGCGTTGGGTGTTTAAGTGCAATGATTTCACTGGCTCACGAGAGCAAAAATACGTACATTTGATCCTTGATTCATGACATCATTGAAGTGCATTATCTTGAAATATATTTGCTTACTGATTTTGCTGGTTACTCACTGAGCTTTTAGCTCACCCCAAAACTATTTTATTCCCCTCCACAGGGCTCGTGGCGAAGAAAGGACTTGTAATACTTATTCACGTGACTGGATGGCCTATATTTTGTACAGTTTAGTTTTGGAATTCCTCCTGTATAATAGCTGGTATCAAGGATCAGAGTGGCGCAGCGGAAGCGTGGACGCTTCGCTTATGATATGTAATTCTTGGAGAATTTGATGTAAAATTTGAGATTTATATTGCATTTTGTTTGAGGTTTATAGTGAGTGAGTCCCGGCGAGAGCTGGGCAGGCGACCCGCCGAACCCTGGGGTACGCCCTAGGGGGTGGTGGGGCCGCCACAATAATACCTCACTAATGTGACGCCTCGAAAAGTATAAGTGTGAGAGCCTGTAATTTTGTTTTAAAGTACTCGGTTTTATTTTTTTTTATAATTGCACGTTTTTCCACATTTTATTGATGTGAGAAATTGGGAAAATAATTTTTATGAGTAAATATAGTTTTTGGATGATTTTTCTAGTATCGGATAGTTTTTGAGAAATTAAGAGCATATACCGGATGTGGGACCCACTAGTGCGAAAAGTTCAGAAAAATTCGGCCAACTAGGTTAAGTTTTGGATACTGGATTTAATTTATCGGGTGTTAAGAGATAAGTAGAGGATGCTAAGTGGATTGGTATGAGAGAGACAAAAGTTAGGCAAGCATTAAATTAAGTGACAAGTGTCACTTGGCTATTGGGTGGACCATTTGACTACTATTCCATGTCTTACCAATTGACTTAAATAACTAAAAATTCACCAAAATTCCTCATTTTTGTCTTCCTCTTGGCCGACTTCTTCAAGGCAAGAAAAGAAAGAAAACTCTTCAATTTTTGGCTTCAATCTTGCTCAAGTTCAACAATCTAACCATTTAATCTTGCAATCTCTCCATAAAACCTCTTCACTTAGTGTTTGTGAGTTGATTTGGGGAGTTATTTGGAAAGCTAAGAGAACCTATTGCTCCCTCTCTCTTGTTTCTAAGGTAAGTTGTGAAGAACCACCCTCCTCCCTTAATTGATGCTTAAATCATGATTAGTATAAGTGTGAGAGCCTGTAATTTGGTTTTAAAGTACTCGGTTTTATTTTTTTTTTATAATTGCACGTTTTTCCACATTTTATTGATGTGAGAAATTGGGAAAATAATTTTTATGAGTAAATATAGTTTTTGGATGATTTTTCTAGTATCGGATAGTTCTTGAGAAATTAAGAGCATATACCGGACGTAAGTTGTGAAGAACCACCCTCCTCCCTTAATTGATGCTTAAATCATGATTAGTGGTAGTATGAGATGCAAGTTTATGGATTATTTCTTGATTTGTGGTTGAAGTGATGAAGTTTTATTATTTTTGGGGATTTTTCTGTTTTAATATGAGCATGATTGTGTGGCTATCTATGATGATTGGAAATGGTATATAATGACTCTAGGAGGTGGGAAAAGTGGTTAATTGCAACCAATTTCTGTTTTGGAAGAAATTTTGGAAAGTTAGGGTTATGATGAATACATTCTGCCTGAATTTATAGCTCCTAGTTAGAGGCCGAATTGGCCTTGGCTTAAAACATGAAAGTTTTAGGGAATGACATTTTAGAGGTGTCTACAAAATTTCAGGTCAATCGGAGGAGCGTAGAATGAGAAAATTCGAAATTACCCTTGCTGTCCTGGTTTTACCCGAATGTAAGAATTGCGCCTGTAATTGGTTGTTTTGGCTGGAATTGCTTCCGAATTGGTTGTTGAGGTCTTCTGATGAAATGTATCCCTGTTTCTTAGCTTTCATCTGGTTTTGGAATTTTTGGATTTGGGCTTAGGTAGCCTGATTTATAATGTTTCCGCTAGAATGCATTCTGTGAATCTGTTTTTGCGGTTCTGGTGTAGTATCTTGCATTTTTGACCTGGTTACACTCGAAACGGGGTTGAGTGACCTTCTGTAATATTGTAGCCCTATCTCTTAGCTTCGAAACGGTGTATCTTGTACCTTCATCCGACAATCGTAGCGCCTTTGGTACCATTACCGTTAAATGACGTCAAAAACTATTTTTTTCAGGGTTAAAGCTAAATCATTTCCGGATTTTTCCTGGTTTACTCTAGTGCTTATACATTCTTATGGAGCCCTATTTTGGTGGTATTTGGAATTGGTTTATGACTTGTAATCGAGTCTTATTGTGCTTATTGGAATATTTTAGAGCTTGAATTGTACTTGTACTATTGGGAGCCTATTGACCGGCCGTTGTGAAGAATTTATATTTCGTGTGACTTTGGGACTGGCTGAGGAAATAATGAAGCCATGATGGCTGGAAAAGTTAGCAAATTCAGGGGAAGTGCTGTTCGAACTTTGAAGGGATTTGTTTGCATTGAGTTTGTGATCTAAGACTTGGATTTGCGCAAGACAATGTTATATGATGGATGATTTCTGAGCCATGGAGGTGAGTGACCTCAAACTATTTCTAAAGTTATTTATGAACCGTTTCCTGCATTATTTACTTTTGAACTGTTTCCAAAGTTACTTTTGAACTGTTTTCTTGCATATCATGCGTGCTTACATGTGAGTGTTCCTTGTTTGTTAAATGCTTCTTGACTTCATAACTTGTATTATTGATTGATAACGTGTTAAGTGCTTTTAATGATTTCCAAAACGAGCTTTCTAGGCGAGGGTGTACTTTATCGCACTCGACCTAAATAACTGTGCAATTTTCAAGGATTTAATAATTGAAATGCTAGTTGCGCATGAATGTAAGCCTTTTGGCTGAACTGGCCACTGCCCCTTGTTACCGATCGACTCGAGCCAGAAGCGGACTCGGTCGGGCGATATGGTGACCTGGGTGAACGTTTTGGTATACTCGAGTATTACCTTTGTAGGTTAGTGGAGGTTGGTTTAGCCTGGACAATGTCCAGGAAAGGGTGAATGAAATGAACGAATGAACGAACGAACGAGGGTTTATTCCCAAAATGAAATTTTCAAATGATTGGAGGAATAAGGGGAAATGTCAGGAGAACGAATGAATGATCGAATGAATTGCTCCCTGTGAGCCGTATCCTTTTAATGAATGTTGCTATCGCTTTCTATTGTAAATGTTTCTTGAATTATTGATACTCCATCATTGATTTATGACATCATTGAAATGAACTATTGTTAAACCGATTTGATTACTGATTTTACTGGTTACTCGCTGAGCTTCTAGCTCACCCCAAAACTATTTTATTCCCCTCCACAAGGCTCGTGGCGAAGGAAGGCTTGTTGTGATTTTATTGTTGTGGAATTCCTCTTGTGTAATAATTGGGATCATGGATCAGAGTGGCGCAGCGGAAGCGTGGACGCTTCGCTTTTGGATATGTAATTAGTGGAGAATTTGATGTAATATTTGAGATTTATCTTGTAATTCATTTGAGTTATATTGAGATTTATCTTATATTTGTTTGAGAACTGTAGTGAGCGACTGAGTCCCGGCGAGAGCTGGGCAGGCGGCCCGCCGAACCCTCTGGTTCGCCTTAGGGGGAGGTGGGGCTGTCACAACTAAGATGCTTGCAAGAGATATCCACCACCTCTCCTTATAAACTTTTAGCACACCAAACTTCCCAAGTGCTCAAAGACAGGATTAATCAGTTTAGATTCTTGATTTTTCACTCAACTAAGCTAGGAATCAAGATTGAAATGAAGTGGTCTTCACTATTTTCTTTTTCCTCTCATAAGTCATGACCAATATGAAGGAAAATGAAGAAAAATGAGCCAAGAAGAAAGATAAGAAGAAAGAAAAATGTCTTGGTCAAGACCTTGGTTGGATTTTTGACAAATGGCTTAATCACAAATATTTCCACCAAAATATCTCTCTTTTCCTTAGTCAATAATGGTGGCTGACTTAAGGGTTAATTAAGAGCTAATTAGCTCAACTAAAACAAGAAGATTAAGGTAATAAAGTGGTGGTCAAGTGGTGTGTTCAATCGGTAGTGAACGGTACTCGTCGGTTCACACCGTTTTTCCTTAACTCGCACGTACTAGGGTTTTTTCTTACAATTCACTAATTTATTATTATTACTTCTAATCACACATTTAATATCATCTAAAACTCACTCTTAATCACTAAATTTAGTGTACACTCCGTACCGATTACTCACACTACGAAAGACGTGAAAACCTTAATTTACCCTAACGATGAATGAAAAGGGAAAACTCTTAATTCTATTCTTTATTCCAACCCTTGGGGATGTAAATGAGTAGTATAGCTATTATAAGATAATGGATTTCAAATAAAAGGGGATTTTAAGAAAAATATGATGGATTTTATGTGAGAACCCGTAAAACCCGCATTATTTTCCTAGGGTTTATTTCCCCTTAATTGCATGTTTTCTGCATTTTCTGGCTTCGAAATATTTTCTTAGTGGATTTTATGAGCAATTATAGTTTTAAGATGATTGTAGTGGATGAGGCATTGAAAATGAGGCATTGAAAGTGGACGTGGACGTGGGACCCACTACAGACCATCCGCGAATAAGTATCCGCAAAGAATTAGTATCCGGACGTGGGACGATTCCACCTCTTGAGGACATGCTACGAACCTGTATTCTGGACTTTGGAGGCAATTGGGGTCAGCACATGACCTTGGTAGAATTTGCGTACAACAATAGCTTCCATTCGTCAATTCAAATGGCTCCGTACGAAGCTCTCTACGGACGCAAGTGCCGGTCGCCGATTTACTGGGATGAAGTTGGCGAAAAGAAAACACTGGACCCGACAACTATTCCGTGGATGGAAGAGGCTCACGAGAAGGTTAAGTTGATACGGCAACGAATCCAAACTGCCCAAAGTCGCCAAAAGAGCTACGCGGATAATCGAAGAAAAGACTTGGAGTTTGAAGTTGGGGACTATGTATTTCTCATGATCACACCCTTACGAAGTCTTACAACGGGTAAAGGAAAGAAGCTTCAACCACGGTACGTCGGACCCTATAAGATCCTTCAGAGGGTTGGAGTGGTCGCGTATCGACTGGAACTGCCATCCAGTCTATCTCGAATCCACGACGTATTTCACGTCTCAATGCTAAAGAAGTACCATCCTGACCCATCCCATGTATTGCAACCGGAGGATATCGAAGTAGATGAATCACTGGCCTATGAAGAGAAACCGGTTCAAGTACTCGATCGAAAAGTCAAAGAGCTCCGAAACAAACGGATTCCACTAGTGAAGGTGCTATGGAAAAACCATGGAGTTGAGGAAGCCACCTGGGAGATGGAAGAGGAAATGCGAAAGAAATACCCAAACCTTTTCGGGAAGTAAGGTGAGAAATTTCGAGGACGAAATTCTTTTAAGGGGGGGAGAGTGTGAGAACCCGTAAAACCCTCATTATTTTCCTAGGGTTTATTTCCCCTTAATTGCATGTTTTCTGCATTTTCTGGCTTCGAAATATTTTCTTAATGGATTTTATGAGCAATTATAGTTTTAAGATGATTTTTCTAGCATTGGAGAATTTTAGAAAATTAAGAGTGAATAGTGGACGTGGGACCCACTAGTGCGAGAAGTTCGGAAAAATTCGGCCAATAAGGTTAAGTTTCGGATACTGTGAGAAATTTATCGGGTGTTGAGTGATTGATGTGAGAGAGAAAAGAAAGATAGGAAGGCATTTAATGAGATGCCACATGTCACTTTCTCATTGGTTATGACTTAAGAAACACTATTCACCTTTTGACAAATTTTTGACTTTTGACCCAACTAGTAAATATCTTCAAAAATTCACTAAAATTCCCTCATTTTCTCTCCACCATAGCCGGCCCTCTCAAGCTCCAAGGAAGACAAAACTCTTCAACATTCAAGCTTCTAACAAGTCCAAATCCACCAAATCAAGTGCTTAAGTTAGTTCTACTCCATAAAAACTTTCCTTCTAGTGCTAGTTAGTTGTTTGGTGAACTTTGTTTGAAGGACTAAGGTGTTCAACATCCCTCTCTCTCTTGGTTCTTGGTAAGTGAAGCTTGAAACACCCTACTACACCTAATGATGCTTATGTTGTGCTTACTAGTGATAAGAGTGCTGAAATTTCTGGTTTTATCTTGGTTGGAATTGATTTGGTGAAGTTTTCCATTTTATGATGATTTTTCTGGTTTAATTGGATTATGATGGTGTGGTTGTTTGTGATGATTGGCAATGGACTATAATGGCTCTAGTGGATGTGAAATGTGGTTCAATGCAATCAATTTGGGATTTGGTGTGAAATTGAAAAGTTAGGGTTCTTAATTCCCCAATTCTGTCCGGTATTTGATCATAGGGTTAGAGGCCGAATTAGACTTTTCTCAAAACATGAAAGTTGTAGGTATTGATGTGTTTGAGGCGCCTGTAAAATTTCAGGGCATTTGGGTTAATGTAGAATGAGTTATGACGAAATTACTGTAGCTGTTCTGCTGTGGACAGAATGCGAAAACTGCGATAGTAATTGGCCATTTTGACTGGAATTGGTTTGGATTTTGGAGTTGGTGTCTTCTGATGAAATGTAGCTGAATGTCTTAGCTAACGTATGTCTTTGGAATTTCGGCAATTGGACTTGTATAGACTGAGATATACTGATTACAGTGTTTGGTGATTTGCAAACCTGTTTTGGTATTTCTGGTTTAGTATTTTGCAATTTTGACCTAGTTAAGCTAGGAACTGGATTGAGTGCCCTTCTACATTGTTGTAGCCCTGTTTCATAGCTTCGAAATGGTGGGTCTTACACCCCCAACCGATAACCGTAGGGAATTTGACGCCATTACCGCATTATAAGATCAAACACGGTTTTTCTATCGAGGCTTAAGTTAAGGCCATATCTTAATTTCTGGTTTGCTATCATGCCTACTTATGCATGTGAAACCCTATTGGGGTTGTGTTTAGCATTGTTTGGTGACTCGTTCTCGAGTCTCATTGTATGTGTTCCATGTTCTAGGGCTTGAAGGTAGTGCTCGACGGCTTGGTGATCGTGGTACATGAAATACCACTTACTTGCTTGGTGAGTATACTACTCACTTGATGGATTACTATGTGGCTTGTTAAATGTTATGTGATGCCTTAATGGCTTACTTGGATATTGAAATTGATCAAGGTGAGGGTGTACTTGACCGCCCTCACCTCTTTTGATATTGTCACTGATTGGTTACCGCTTTATTGCATTACTGAACTTGATATATTGGTTGGCGAATTCCATTTCATGGAAACTGAATTGATGTCGTTTGGATGATGTCCAACGGCCATACTGCATTACTGAGCTCAACCCCGTTTGGTAGTCAATTGGATCGAGCCGGCGAGGGCTTGGTCGTGACGATTGAATTGCCACGGGGACTGTACTGGGGAACCTTGTGGTAATGAGACCCTTGGTTCCGGTAAACTCGAGTCTTACCAAAAGCTACTGAAATGGAGTGCGGGCCCGGTTGGGGTATGTTGGTGGAAGGAATGGAAGTAAAGAGTTGTCTACGGTTTGGTTTTATAACATTGACGGAGAGTCAATGAGGTTGGTTCAAGATTTCAAGCGTGGAAACGGGCTCTTGAGAGCCGACCGTATCCTTTTACCGTTTTACTTCATTGCTTATTTGTGCACTTTAAATGAAAGTTCAATCTTATATGACTTTGATTGCTTATTGGGTGGTATACCACTGGGCTTTAGCTCATTCCGTGTTATTTGTTTTCCTTACAGGGTGATAATTACTTTTGAGAATGAATTGGATAGTCAATTGCCGAATTGAGCATGTAAATGTCTTTTGTATTGCTCTTGAAGTGAAACCCTAATGTAACGGGTTCATTTCCTTTTGATAGGCAAATCGAATGTGTACTTCCTTAGTGAATGGTTTTGGCTTGCCGTTGTGGCTTGTAAATGGCTAATGTTATGTTGTATATGTTTTTCGATGCTTGGTTGGGTTTCGGACGGGTCGGTTACTATTCATGGCCGACTCTGGAGTTCGTTTCTTTTATTTTGGGATATTTTGCCCTTTTACCTTGTTGCGCGCGTTATAAGTTTCAAACGTGATAGATCGCTTTATACTGCACCGTTAGTCCTGGCGAGAGCTGGGCAGGCAGTCCGCTAACCTCTTTGGTTCGCCTTAGGGGAAGGTGGGGCTGTCACAGGTGGTATCAGAGCCTAGGTTTGAATTAGCCTGGGTGTTATCGGATTGTTTGACTTGCGGATTGTTGCTTTTGGCCTTTAAGTTTATATTGATTATTGATGATTACATGTTCTTGTGATGTAGGATGGCCGAACAGGGTGACCCTAGTGCTAGTCCTTCGGGGGCTAGACCTCGTAAAGTACTCCCCGTGATTCCCTATCAGATACGGCCGGGAGGGGCCGTCATTCGTTGGAGCCCTTCTAACCGTCTACGACGGTGCCCGTGTAAGGAGAGGTATGCCTACCCGAACACCCTCGTGTTTGCGCTAGATAAAGAGCGCAAGGGGTTGGCGCGAGAGAATGCTCGACTAGAGGTCGATGCTATCCAGGATAGGGCGACCAAGGATAAGCAAGCGGCGCGTATAAAAGAGTTAGAATACGACGTGCTTGAGGCTGAGGATCGAGTGGATGACCTTTGCGCTCAATTAAAGGAGGCACGAGAGCGAGAGCTTAAGCGAGCTCGCAAGGTTAGGGGTCGCGCTGAGGCGATTCTTAATTTGTGTGACGATGGCCTGGAAGAGTGTAGTGACGAGGCATCGTGTGCGGAGGCCGACCCTGGGGAGGAGTCTACCCCATCGCCTGGGTCCCAGACCCCAGCGACTGACTAGGCCCTGACTTATAGGGCACCTTGTGGATAGTGGTGGTTTTTGGATGTACATAGGGATACGGATAGAGCCTTAGCTAACCGTTTTGGATGTAGAGTTAGCTCCGTGTAAATTTCTTTTGATAGGCCTATCCTCAGGTGGATCTTTTGTGTACGTACGTGCTTTGGCCGTACTTGACTGACTGCTTGTATAACTGTTTGGCTTGTATATATGTGTGTTTGTGCTCCTGTTTGCGACGTATAACTGTGTGTTGCTGTGAAAGTTTATGTGTGACTTACTTGCTTTCTTACTGCTTTGGTTTAGTACTTTTGCCTAGACCGAGTGAACTCATGGAAGGTACACGAAGTGGTCGGGGACGTGGGCGCGGTATTAGACAACCCACACCGGTTAGGGAAACTGGGGAAGCTTCTACTGGCCCAATTCCTGAACCTCAAATAGACCCCAATGCTCAAATAGCTGCTGCTATGCAGCAAATGACAAACCTACTCGCACAAGTAGTGCAACAACAGGGCCAGAACCCAAACCCTAACCCTGGAAACCCCGGAAACCCTGGCCATCATAATGAGAGCGATGATAGAGCTCTAGAACGTTTTCAAAAGTTTTCCCCGCCAAAGTTTATTGGGGGACCCGACCCTGACGTCGCCGAGAAGTGGCTTGAGAAAATGGTTGAGACAATGGTTGATGGCCCGGAATACCACTTACTTGCTTGGTGAGTATACTACTCACTTGATGGATTCCTATGTGGCTTGTTAAATGTTATGTGATGCCTTAATGGCTTACTTGGATATTGAAATTGATCAAGGTGAGGGTGTACTTGACCGCCCTCACCTCTTTTGATATTGTCACTGATTGGTTACCGCTTTATTGCATTACTGAACTTGATATATTGGTTGGCGAATTCCATTTCATGGAAACTGAATTGATGTCGTTTGGATGATGTCCAACGGCCATACTGCATTACTGAGCTCAACCCCGTTTGGGAGGCTGAGGATCGAGTGGATGACCTTTGCGCTCAATTAAAGGAGGCACGAGAGCGAGAGCTTAAGCGAGCTCGCAAGGTTAGGGGTCGCGCTGAGGCGATTCTTAAGTTGTGTGACGATGGCCTGGAAGAGTGTAGTGACGAGGCATCGTGTGCGGAGGCCGACCCTGGGGAGGAGTCTACCCCATCGCCTGGGTCCCAGACCCCAGCGACTGACTAGGCCCTGACTTATAGGGCACCTTGTGGATAGTGGTGGTTTTTGGATGTACATAGGGATACGGATAGAGCCTTAGCTAACCGTTTTGGATGTAGAGTTAGCTCCGTGTAAATTTCTTTTGATAGGCCTATCCTCAGGTGGATCTTTTGTGTACGTACGTGCTTTGGCCGTACTTGACTGACTGCTTGTATAACTGTTTGGCTTGTATATATGTGTGTTTGTGCTCCTGTTTGCGACGTATAACTGTGTGTTACTGTGAAAGTTTATGTGTGACTTACTTGCTTTCTTACTGCTTTGGTTTAGTACTTTTGCCTAGACCGAGTGAACTCATGGAAGGTACACGAAGTGGTCGGGGACGTGGGCGCGGTATTAGACAACCCACACCGGTTAGGGAAACTGGGGAAGCTTCTACTGGCCCAATTCCTGAACCCCAAATAGACCCCAATGCTCAAATAGCTGCTGCTATGCAGCAAATGACAAACCTACTCGCACAAGTAGTGCAACAACAGGGCCAGAACCCAAACCCTAACCCTGGAAACCCCGGAAACCCTGGCCATCATAAAACTTTGATTATGATGGTGTGGTTGTTTGTGATGATTGGCAATGGACTATAATGGCTCTAGTGGATGTGAAATGTGGTTCAATGCAATCAATTTGGGATTTGGTGTGAAATTGAAAAGTTAGGGTTCTTAATTCCCCAATTCTGTCCGGTATTTGATCATAGGGTTAGAGGCCGAATTAGACTTTTCTCAAAACATGAAAGTTGTAGGTATTGATGTGTTTGAGGTGCCTGTAAAATTTCAGGGCATTTGGGTTAATGTAGAATGAGTTATGACGAAATTACTGTAGCTGTTCTGCTGTGGACAGAATGCGAAAACTGCGATAGTAATTGGCCATTTTGACTGGAATTGGTTTGGATTTTGGAGTTGGTGTCTTCTGATGAAATGTAGCTGAATGTCTTAGCTAACGTATGTCTTTGGAATTTCGGCAATTGGACTTGTATAGACTGAGATATACTGATTACAGTGTTTGGTGATTTGCAAACCTGTTTTGGTATTTCTGGTTTAGTATTTTGCAATTTTGACCTAGTTAAGCTAGGAACTGGATTGAGTGCCCTTCTACATTGTTGTAGCCCTGTTTCATAGCTTCGAAATGGTGGGTCTTACACCCCCAACCGATAACCGTAGGGAATTTGACGCCATTACCGCATTATAAGATCAAACACGGTTTTTCTATCGAGGCTTAAGTTAAGGCCATATCTTAATTTCTGGTTTGCTATCATGCCTACTTATGCATGTGAAACCCTATTGGGGTTGTGTTTAGCATTGTTTGGTGACTCGTTCTCGAGTCTCATTGTATGTGTTCCATGTTCTAGGGCTTGAAGGTAGTGCTCGACGGCTTGGTGATCGTGGTACAAACAACCACACCATCATAATCCAATTAAACCAGAAAAATCATCATAAAATGGAAAACTTCACCAAATCAATTCCAACCAAGATAAAAACCAGAAATTTCAGCACTCTTATCACTAGTAAGCACAACATAAGCATCATTAGGTGTAGTAGGGTGTTTCAAGCTTCACTTACCAAGAAACAAGAGAGAGGAGGATGTTGAACACCTTAATCCTTCAAACAAAGTTCACCAACACACTTACTATCACAAGGAGCCAAGTTTTTATGGAGTATAACTAACTTAAGCACTTGATTTGGTGGATTTGGACTTGTTAGAAGCTTGAATGTTGAAGAGTTTTGTCTTCCTTGGAGCTTGAGAGGGCCGGCTATGGTGGAGAGAAAATGAGGGAATTTTAGTGACTTTTTGAAGATATTTACTAGTTGGATCGAGCCGGCGAGGGCTTGGTCGTGACGATTGCATTGCCACGGGGACTGTACTGGGGAACCTTGTGGTAATGAGACCCTTGGTTCCGGTAAACTCGAGTCTTACCAAAAGCTACTGAAATGGAGTGCGGGCCCGGTTGGGGTATGTTGGTGGAAGGAATGGAAGTAAAGAGTTGTCTACGGTTTGGTTTTATAACATTGACGGTATTTACTAGTTGGGTCAAAAGTCAAAAATTTGTCAAAAGGTGAATAGTGTTTCTTAAGTCATAACCAATGAGAAAGTGACATGTGGCATCTCATTAAATGCCTTCCTATCTTTCTTTTCTCTCTCACATCAATCACTCAACACCCGATAAATTTCTCACAGTATCCGAAACTTAACCTTATTGGCCGAATTTTTCCGAACTTCTCGCACTAGTGGGTCCCACGTCCACTATTCACTCTTAATTTTCTAAAATTCTCCAATGCTAGAAAAATCATCTTAAAACTATAATTGCTCATAAAATCCACTAAGAAAATATTTCGAAGCCAGAAAATGCAGAAAACATGCAATTAAGGGGAAATAAACCCTAGGAAAATAATGCGGGTTTTACGGGTTCTCACACTCTCCCCCCCTTAAAAGAATTTCGTCCTCGAAATTTCTCACCTTACTTCCCGAAAAGGTTTGGGTATTTCTTTCGCATTTCCTCTTCCATCTCCCAGGTGGCTTCCTCAACTCCGTGGTTTTTCCATAGCACCTTCACTAGTGGAATCCGTTTGTTTCGGAGCTCTTTGACTTTTCGATCGAGTACTTGAACCGGTTTCTCTTCATAGGCCAGTGATTCATCTACTCCGATATCCTCCGGTTGCAATACATGGGATGGGTCAGGATGGTACTTCTTTAGCATTGAAACGTGAAATACGTTGTGGATTCGAGATAGACTGGATGGCAGTTCCAGTCGATACGCGACCACTCCAACCCTCTGAAGAATCTTATAGGGTCCGACGTACCGTGGTTGAAGCTTCTTTCCTTTACCCGTTGTAAGACTTCGTAAGGGTGTGATCTTGAGAAATACATAGTCCCCAACTTCAAACTCCAAGTCTTTTCTTCGATTATCCGCGTAGCTCTTTTGGCGACTTTGGGCAGTTTGGATTCGTTGCCGTATCAACTTAACCTTCTCGTGAGCCTCTTCCATCCACGGAATAGTTGTCGGGTCCAGTGCTTTCTTTTCGCCAACTTCATCCCAGTAAATCGGCGACCGGCACTTGCGTCCGTAGAGAGCTTCGTACGGAGCCATTTGAATCGACGAATGAAAGCTATTGTTATATGCAAATTCGACTAAGGTCATGTGCTGACCCCAATTGCCTCCAAAGTCCAGAATGCACGTTCGTAGCATGTCCTCGAGCGTCTGAATTGTCCGTTCTGACTGGCCATCCGTCTGAGGGTGGTAGGTCGTGCTCAAATTAAGTTTAGTCCCCAGGGTTTCTTGAAACTTCTGCCAAAATCGAGATACAAACCGTGGATCCCGATCGGAGACGATGCTCACAGGAACACCGTGTAATCTTATTATCTCATCCATGTACAGTCGAGCCAACTTGTCCATTGAATACTTCATGTTCACCGGCAAGAAATGGGCCGACTTGGTTAATCGATCAACGATCACCCAAACGGCATCGTGTCCTCTTTGCGTCCTCGGTAAACCTGAAACGAAGTCCATGGTGATGTTTTCCCACTTCCACTCGGGTATCTCCAAGGGTTGTAACAGACCCGATGGTTTTTGATGCTCTGCCTTCACTTGCTGGCAAATGAGACATTTTTGTACATATTGCGCGATTTCCTTCTTCATATTGTCCCACCAATAGGTTCCTTTCAGGTCTTGATACATCTTGCTGCTACCCGGATGGATTGTGTACTTAGATCTATGAGCTTCCTCCAGAATTTCTGCTTTCAATGCCTCGCTTTCAAAAATTCGCTAAAATTCACTCATTTTCTCTCCACCATAGCCGGCCCTCTCAAGCTCCAAGGAAGACAAAACTCTTCAACATTCAAGCTTCTAACAAGTCCAAATCCACCAAATCAAGTGCTTAAGTTAGTTCTACTCCATAAAAACTTTCCTTCTAGTGCTAGTTAGTTGTTTGGTGAACTTTGTTTGAAGGACTAAGGTGTTCAACATCCCTCTCTCTCTTGGTTCTTGGTAAGTGAAGTTTGAAACACCCTACTACACCTAATGATGCTTATGTTGTGCTTACTAGTGATAAGAGTGCTGAAATTTCTGGTTTTATCTTGGTTGGAATTGATTTGGTGAAGTTTTCCATTTTATGATGATTTTTCTGGTTTAATTGGATTATGATGGTGTGGTTGTTTGTGATGATTGGAAATGGACTATAATGGCTCTAGTGGATGTGAAATGTGGTTCAATGCAATCAATTTGGGATTTGGTGTGAAATTGAAAAGTTAGGGTTCTTAATTCCCCAATTCTGTCCGGTATTTGATCATAGGGTTAGAGGCCGAATTAGACTTTGCTCAAAACATGAAAGTTGTAGGGATCGTGTAGGACACGTTAGAATAGTGTAGGACACGTTAGAATCCGGATTCAGTCCAGAGCCTTTTCGTTCAAAATTTTCTTTTGCCGTTTGAAAGCCGAATCGCTCCGAAGTTCATCCAAACATCAATTTAACATATAAACATATATATACAATGGAAATCAACATTTACAACCATAATGGCATGCCAAAACCATTCATTAAGAAGTACACATTCGATTTGCCTAACAAAAGGAAATGAACCCGTTATACATTAGGGTTTCACTTCAAGAGCGATACAAAAGACATTTACAAGCTCAGTATGGCAATTGACTATCCAGTCCATTTTCAAAAGAAAGTATATTCCTGTAAGGAAAACAAATAACACGGAATGAGCCAAAGCCCAGTGGTATACCACCCAATAAGCAATCAAAGTCATATAAGAATGAACCTTCATTTAAAGTGCTCAAATAAGCAATGAAGCAAAACGGTAAAAGGATACGGTCGGCTCTCAAGAGCCCGTTTCCACGCTTGAAATCTTGAACCAACCTCATTGACTCTCCGTCAATGTTATAAAACCAAACCGTAGACAACTCTTTACTTCCATTCCTTCCACCAACATACCCCAACCGGGCCCGCACTCCATTTCAGTAGCTTTTGGTAAGACTCGAGTTTACCGGAACCAAGGGTCTCATTACCACAAGGTTCCCCAGTACAGTCCCCGTGGCAATTCAATCGTCACGACCAAGCCCTCGCCGGCTCGATCCAATTGACTACCAAACGGGGTTGAGCTCAGTAATGCAGTATGGCCGTTGGACATCATCCAAACGACATCAATTCAGTTTCCATGAAATGGAATTCGCCAACCAATATATCAAGTTCAGTAATGCAATAAAGCGGTAACCAATCAGTGACAATATCAAAAGAGGTGAGGGCGGTCAAGTACACCCTCACCTTGATCAATTTCAATATCCAAGTAAGCCATTAAGGCATCACATAACATTTAACAAGCCACATAGGAATCCATCAAGTGAGTAGTATACTCACCAAGCAAGTAAGTGGTATTTCATGTACCACGATCACCAAGCCGTCGAGCACTACCTTCAAGCCCTAGAACATGGAACACATACAATGAGACTCGAGAACGAGTCACCAAACAATGCTAAACACAACCCCAATAGGGTTTCACATGCATAAGTAGGCATGATAGCAAACCAGAAATTAAGATATGGCCTTAACTTAAGCCTCGATAGAAAAACCGTGTTTGATCTTATAATGCGGTAATGGCGTCAAATTCCCTACGGTTATCGGTTGGGGGTGTAAGACCCACCATTTCGAAGCTATGAAACAGGGCTACAACAATGTAGAAGGGCACTCAATCCAGTTCCTAGCTTAACTAGGTCAAAATTGCAAAATACTAAACCAGAAATACCAAAACAGGTTTGCAAATCACCAAACACTGTAATCAGTATATCTCAGTCTATACAAGTCCAATTGCCGAAATTCCAAAGACATACGTTAGCTAAGACATTCAGCTACATTTCATCAGAAGACACCAACTCCAAAATCCAAACCAATTCCAGTCAAAATGGCCAATTACTATCGCGGTTTTCGCATTCTGTCCACAGCAGAACAGCTACAGGAATTTCGTCATAACTCATTCTACATTAACCCAAATGCCCTGAAATTTTACAGGCACCTCAAAAACATCAATACATACAACTTTCATGTTTTGAGCAAAGTCTAATTCGGCCTCTAACCCTATGATCAAATACCGGACAGAATTGGGGAATTAAGAACCCTAACTTTTCAATTTCACACCAAATCCCAAATTGATTGCATTGAACCACATTTCACATCCACTAGAGCCATTATAGTCCATTGCCAATCATCACAAACAACCACACCATCATAATCCAATTAAACCAGAAAAATCATCATAAAATGGAAAACTTCACCAAATCAATTCCAACCAAGATAAAAACCAGAAATTTCAGCACTCTTATCACTAGTAAGCACAACATAAGCATCATTAGGTGTAGTAGGGTGTTTCAAGCTTCACTTACCAAGAAACAAGAGAGAGGAGGATGTTGAACACCTTAATCCTTCAAACAAAGTTCACCAACACACTTACTATCACAAGGAGCAAAGTTTTTATGGAGTAGAACTAACTTAAGCACTTGATTTGGTGGATTTGGACTTGTTAGAAGCTTGAATGTTGAAGAGTTTTGTCTAATTCCCTCATTTTCTCTCCACCATAGCCGGCCCTCTCAAGCTCCAAGGAAGACAAAACTCTTCAACATTCAAGCTTCTAACAAGTCCAAATCCACCAAATCAAGTGCTTAAGTTAGTTCTACTCCATAAAAACTTTCCTTCTAGTGCTAGTTAGTTGTTTGGTGAACTTTGTTTGAAGGACTAAGGTGTTCAACATCCCTCTCTCTCTTGGTTCTTGGTAAGTGAAGCTTGAAACACCCTACTACACCTAATGATGCTTATGTTGTGCTTACTAGTGATAAGAGTGCTGAAATTTCTGGTTTTATCTTGGTTGGAATTGATTTGGTGAAGTTTTCCATTTTATGATGATTTTTCTGGTTTAATTGGATTATGATGGTGTGGTTGTTTGTGATGATTGGAAATGGACTATAATGGCTCTAGTGGATGTGAAATGTGGTTCAATAAAAGGATGTAAGACATGATTCATAAGTCTCATGAAGGTACTAGGTGCATTAGTTAAACCAAAATGGCATGACTAACCACTCATATAATTAATGTTTAGTTTTAAATGCAGTCTTCCATTCATCACCTTCTTTCATGTGAATTTGATGGTATCCACTCTTTAAATCAATCTTAGTAAAGATAATAGTACCATGTAATTTGTCAAGCATGTCATCAAGTTTAGATATAGGATAGCAATACTTTACCTTTATAGCATTGATTGCCCTACAATTGGTGCACATCCTCCATCTTCCATCCGTCTTGGGTACGAGTAGAACTAGTACAATGCACAGGCTTAATCTCTCACAGATCCATCCTTTGCCAAGTAACTCCTCAACTTGTCTTTGTTGTTCCTTCATTTCCTCAAGTTTAGTCCTATATGGCGCTTTGTTGGGTAATGAAGCTCGGGAATGAGATCGATTTGATGCTCAATTCCTCTTAAAGGCAGTAATCCACTAGGTAGTTTCTCAGAAAACACATCTTGATAATCTTGCAAAAGGTTAGTGATAACACTAGGTAAGGAAACATCAAGTTCGTTAGTGATCAAGACTTCTTTGTAAAACCAGACAAGTAAAGATTGGTTAGAAAATAAAGCTTTTCTCACATTCTTGGCTTTGGCAATCATGCCTGTTTTTCTCTTCTTTCTTACCTCGATAGCCGAATGTTCATTGCGTTTTTCCTCTCTATTTTTTTCGGCCACAATCAAATCTTTCCCTCTTAGATTTTTGTTTTTCTCACCATACATCTCATATTCTTTTTACAAACTAATTTGGTTCTCATGCACTTGTTGACGCGTAAGAGGTGCAAGCGTTATCTTTTTGTTACAATGTACAAGAGAGTATTATTCAAGAAACCATCGAAAATGACTCTTTTGTCAAATTGCCAAGGGCGATCCAAGATGATGTGTGTAGCTTGCATTGGTACTGCATCACACATAATGTCATTTCATAATGACCAATGCAAAAAGAAACTAAAACTTGTTTAAGAACACGTACCTCACTACTGTTGTTCAACCATTAAAGCTTGTAAGGTCGAGAGTGCTCACTAGTGGCTAAGTTAAGTCTTTCTACCATTAATGGACTAGCAACGTTAGTGCAACTCCTTAGATCAACCACTAAGCTGCAGACCTTATTATTCACATGACATCTTGTGTTAAAAAGGTTTTCTCATTGAAACTCCTCTTTACTAGCTTGAGTAGTTAGTGCTCTTCTTTCTACCAATCCAACTTTATCACTAGTTGGTATTTCCTCCAATTCTTCATCTTCTTCAACTAATGGAGGCATGTCAGTGTGTTTCTCTTTCTCATTATCAGTAATGATTTCTCCATTAGGTAACACAATCATGGCTCTCTGATTTGGACATTGGCTTGCAAGATGACCAACACCTTGGCATCTCCAACACTTAGTGTCTCGATTCTTAGGTTTGGAAGTCTCATTTGCTGATTTTGGGACAACCTTTGAATTGGATTTGGAGTAGTTTGGCCACGGGTTGGACATGAAATCTTGCTTTGGTTTTGGGATGATTGAGCTACCCGATGGTTTCTCATCTCTCTTAGGCTGAAAATTTCGTTGATTTGAAGAGAGATTGAGAGGATAAGTTCTTGTTGCTCCTCTTGAACCTCCACTCAATCTTTATTGCTTTCTCGACCATGCCTCCTAGCTCAACGTAGTGCTGTAATTCTAATTGGTCAACAATCTCAGGTCTTAAACCATTCAAAAAGCATGCCATTGTTGCCTCTCGGTCCTCATTAATGTCCCTTAAGCATGAAAGTTTTCATGTCCTTGTAGTAGTCTTCCACTGTACGATTCTCTTGGGACAATGTCTGAAATTTTTGATACAAATTCCTAGGGGTGGCAATCGGGCCTAAATAGGGTTGGCGGGTCGGGTTGAGCCCCGGGTATAATAGAAGCTGGCCCGAACCTGACCCGCCAACCCGAAACGGGTCAGGATACCTGACTCGAACCCGAAAATTTCGGGCTAGCTAGTTGGTAGGTCGACTCGAAATGACCCAAAACTGAATTTTAATTTATTAATTTACCACTGTAATTTCTAATATAACAAAGTTCGCACAAAACTAATTGCATAATCAAGTAATAAATATTTAAATAAATAATCCCAAACCAAATCTAAAATAAATTAAACACCGTAAAAGTGTTTTATCCCAAACCAAATATAAAATAAATTAAAACAGTATAAAAGTAAAAAATAATATAATACATTATTTGTCCAAATATAATAATTTCAACTTCACACAAGTTAAATAAATTCATTTAGGATTAAGTGATTAATGCCTTTGGAAAAAAAGAATAACTTAGTTTAGTTAGATAAAATAATTTTTATGTTTATTAAATTATTTTTAATTCGTAAATGGGTTAGCGGGTCATATCGGGTCACCCACGGGTTGACCCGAATTCGACCTGTTTTCTTTTCGGGTTCGACCTGATTCTGACCCGAACCCGCGAAACCTCAACCCAAACCCATTAATTTCGTGCTAGGTTCGTGTCGTGTTTTCGGGTCGTGTCAGAAATTGCCACCCCTACAAATTCCTATGGTAGTGACTTGGTACAAATCGCTTTTTCATGATGCATTTCAACTCAACCCAAGTGGATACAGCTGGTTCACCACATCTCCTCTTGCTTGTAATGACCTGATCACACCATACTATGACGTGATCTGTGAATTCTACCACTGCCAATCTTACTTTTTGCTCCTCCGTGTAGTCATTGCAATCAAAGACTAATTCAATCCTCCTCTCCCATTCAAGATATGCGTCCAGATTGGATTTACCTTGAAAAGGTGGGATTTTCATTTTTATTCCTTTGATGGCATCTCCCACCGGTCTAGTGTTTCTCCTCAATTCTCATTGTCTATTGTCAAATTCGTCCTCGGAGTTAGAATCACTAAATTCATGCATGGGTCTATCACGGTTTCTCATGCTTCGGTGACTTCCTTTGGAACTACTTTGAGACATCTCCAATTTGTCAATTCGTTCATGCATGGGTTCAATTTTTTGATCCATAACACGTCCTAAATCACCTTTCAATCCTTCTATAAAAAGTTTAAAATTGAAAGTTGGGGAACTTTCTCCTCCGTTAGACATGTTTATATTTTAACCGGTAAGAAACACATTAGTATAAAAATGGAAAATTTACCTTACCACTCCCTCACGTGTTCTCTCTCTCTCTCTCTAGTGTATCACTCAAATGTTAAAACACTTTAATGATCTCACTAATCACTTTCCACGTCATTGGTTGCCTCACTTGAAGAAATCAAAATTTTCTCAAGGAGATTCAATCAAACTTTCACCAAGAAATCAAACAAGAATGTGGCATGTGAAGGCTGAGAATTTGGTGTAGAATGGACTGATTATAATAACTCAACAGACACTAAAAGGATGCTGAAAAATCCCAGGTTTGTTTCCTAAAGAACAAATGAAGATTTGGAAAGTTGTTGACTTTGACACAAGACTTAAATTAGAAAACTATGGACTACTTAAGAACCAAGACTGATTTGGATTAACTAGACTACTTAAATTCGAATATAAACTAGAAAAATGACAAAACACAAATATATAAGGCTGGACAATTTATTTGACTCGACTGGACAATAAACAAATGGCAAAAATTTTGGAACCTCGAAAGATTCACTCTGCTCGATTGTATAGCTGGCTGGAATTTGGAGTTCTAATCCGAATGGCTTTTGGATTCAATCCTAAGAAGCAAGATACTGTTCTAGGAAGTTTTTCTGGGTAGATTTCAGATTTATAACTGGAAAAAAGCCAACCCAAACCAAGCAAAGATTCTATGTATAGCTTTTGGAAGCAAAATTCCAATTGGCTTTCAGTTTCCAATTCCAACTTGGCTTCTTGTTGTTCAAGACTTGTGATCTGTTTGTGTTTCTTTTCCTTTTTTTTTCATGAATTCAAATTCTTCTTTTTTTTCTTTTGTTTTCAATTTGGATCACCAACTTAAGAATCAAGATCAAATCAACCGCAAGCAAGATCCCAAGAAACAGATTAGGGTTTTCAATGACTTCAAGATTTTGGATATTTCGGTTCAAGATATCAAGAAACCCTATTATGCATTCCAAGAACTTCAAGATTTTCAAGAAAGTATCCAACAAGGTTCAAGAAATTCAAGATTTTATCAAGAAACCTCAAGAACTTCGAACACTTCCAAGAAACAAAAGACAACCAGCCATGAATTCACTCTAAACACACAATAGCCCATGGATCGCCAACAAAACATAAGGGACAGTAATTTTTTTTTACTCTAGACGACACAAGATTCAAGGAACAAGATAACAATATACAAACAAGAGCAAGAAACATGACTTAAACAAGGAAACAAGAACGCGAACAGCAAGAAAGAAATAAAAACCCTAGCGGATCTATTAGGCTAAACGAAGAAATGAAGAACAATAAAAACTTACGATTGACACAAGAAAGATATACTTGATACCATCAACTAGCTCTAATGCCATGCTGATATGAACCCACCAGGATGGCCTGAACTTGTATCTCACAAAGCCCCGAATCTAAACGAATATATCGAGTTAAGATACAAAATACCTTGACCCTTCTAAGCCACAAAGATATGAACTAAGAAGATTCTTAACCCACAACTTAATAATTTAGAGAACTAAAATTGTTTGTAGAAGAATGCCACAACAAAGGATGTTACTTGGTTGATAAGTTTGAATTGAATACTCTTAGGAAATTCTCAAATATTCAAGCAAGGCTCTCTTAGACAAGAGGAAGTGAATAACTCGCAATAAAGCTGGAAATTCTTAATTATGTGAGGACCCAGACCGTTCGTAAGTTGATATTAGGGTTAGGGATAAGAAGAAAATCCTAATTTCCGGTTAAGATTGAAAACCCGCATTTTCTACATTTTCTGTATTAGAAAAGTTTCCCAGATAAGTTTTATGAGTAAATATAGTTGTAGAACGTATATCGGATGTGGGACCCACTAGTGTGGGAAGGTATAGGATTTAATCCATTTTGTATAGGTTAATTAATTTTAAGAAGGTTAGAAACCCTAAGTGAGCAAAATCCCTAATGTTATGATTTATTAGAAACTTTAAGTTGGGTTTAAACCCTAATTTTGCCCTTGACAAAAAGGTTATTGTTTAATTACTTTTATGTGGGATAAAGCATGCTTAAGTGTAAGTGATTAAGATGAGAAAGTGATTAGTGAGGTAGTTAAGTGTGATTACATGATTTAAAAGAGATTAAGTTATGACTTATGGAGTAAATTGAAAGATTATCAAATGTGTGAGGGAAATTGTATATGAAAGAGAAAGTTGAAGTGCAAGGGTGAAAACAACAAATAAAGCATTTTGTGATTGGTTAGCTATAAGAAATATCTCCCAAAGCTTTGACTATATGTTGTCTTACAACTTATAAGAAACAAGAGAAAACAAAACTAAGAAAAAAAAAGAAAGGAAGAGCCGAGAGAGAGTGTGAGAGCCGTGAGAAGAGAAGAAAAAAGAAAGCTTGCTTTGGTGCATCATTTTTGTTCTTCAATCTTGAGTTTGGATCTTGGAGAAACAACTTGAGCACTTGATTGTTGTGGGTGATCATCTACAAAGCTTGAATCAAAGGTAAGAAAGTTTATTTGAAGACTTAAGTTGATTATTGTTTGATGAACTAGTGGTTATTTTGGCATAGGACCCTAGTTGTGCTTGATTGTGGTACCTCTTATGCCTATCACATGTTTTTATGGAGTACTTTGGTTAATTTTAGTGTTATTTGGTTGCTGAAAATTCGGCCAAGAAGAGGAAAGAATTTGGGTTTCTTGCTAATGCTTTCCTTACTTGTTTTAGTTGAGAAATGGACTTGTAGTGGTTATGTTTGATGAATTGCCTCACTTGATTTGGTTGGTTACTTGCAAAAAGCTGATTTGGGTTAAGAAACCCTAAACTCCATTAGGCTAATTTAGCTTAGCTTATGGTTAGTGAGATAGAGTTTGGTTAGTGAGAGGTTGGATTAAGTTCATTGGTGCAAATGAAATTTGGTTAGGGATTGTGGTTGATGATTGTTAAATTTGGTATTGACTTGGGAGGGGAATTTCGGACCATTTGTAGGCCTTTTAGATGTTAGTATATGTGTGTTTATTTGGTACAAAAGTGGTTGAAAAACCTGCATAAGAACCATGAAAACGAACCATATGTTTGCGACATTTGAAACCGGCAAAATGGGTAATCAGGGCAACCCAGAACCTGAACTTGAGCTCCATTTTTCTTAATGTTCCGTGCTGATTCAGAAGTTTCGTAAAACATGAAAGTCGTAGCCCCTTGAGTCCTGAGTATGCCTGCAAAATTTCAGGTCAATCGGATTAGCGTAGCCTGAGTTATCGACGAAATGCTCAAGCCTGTTTTGACCCTCTGGTTCTACGCGTTTTCTGATTTTGTTTCTGCCCATGACTTTTCGATTTTTATAGAGTTCGATCTGGGTGCCGACTCCTTCATAAGAAGTTTAGATCTTGATCTCAGCTTCGAAACGGTATAAAGTACATCGAAAACCGAGTTCCGTAGCTCCGGTTATGATCAAAACAATATCGCTCGTCAGAACTGCCTTGTATTTGGACAGTTCTGACGGGTACTTTGGCACTCGAATTTTGTTTTGTTCTGAATAGATTCAGGTCTTGGCCAAAACATGAAAGTTGTAGCCTTATGTCTCAGCTTTCTAATGCCTTTGGAATTTCTTAATTTTGATTTCTGAGCCGTGAGTTACGGCCTTGCAAACAGGGCCTGTTTGGTAACTCGCAATGAAACAGCTGGAACTGTTTCACGCAATTTTCACCTATACCCATTGAGATCTGGGTTGCGATGTCTTCATGAACATTGTAGCCCTTCCTCTTAGCTTCGTAACGGTACCTCATGTACCTTGATCTGATATTCCTAGCCTAAATTTTGACCAAAACGGTTTGAGATGGCCGACTTGGCCATTTCCGTTTGCCGTTCTGCGCGGACGTGTGCGGCCGTTTTGCCGTTTCCGCACTTGCGCGTGCCAATTTTGCCGTTTGGCTTATTTCAAGTACGTTAGTTGCCGTTTGTGATATATTGTGACATAATCTTCGATTTCAGACAGTGGTGAGCTAGGCGGTGCCGGTGGGGCCCACTACTAGCCAACACACAAAGTGAATTCCGCCTTTATACTACTATTGGTATTTTGAGTAAGTATTCAGGCCGCTCTTATGTGTTAGTTGTTTATGTGTTTCGTTATGTGTAAAAGGGTACCTAGGCGAGGGTGTACTTTATCGCACTCGATCTAGACCCTAATTTACGCACCAATTTGTACATGACATATGTATGTGAGAAATTTTGGAACAAAAACCCTTGAGCTTGTGGCTCGGGGTGACTTTTGAATACTTTTGCGAATTTTGTGAGTTTGCGGTTGAACTCAATACCTAGATGGACTATTCGAGCCGGTTAGGGCTTGGTCGAAGTCAGTCCAACTTGGTTTGAGGTCACCAAGTTTGTGACCGAGCTTATGATTAAAGCTCAAGTTTGTGATTTCGTTCGCCTGGGCAAGTTTGTGAGGTGACTGGCCAGTGAGGGTGATAAGGTGTCGGTGGGTGTACAAGTGAAGTTCTACGGACCTTATTTATGGTCGACGGAGTGTCGACAGGAGATCAAGCATGGCAAATGAATTGGCTTTGGAGCCACCCGTATCCTTATTATGTGATGTTACTTTTCTGCTTTTGCTTTACTCTTACTGTGTAAATGTTGCTACGTGAAATTTACGCTTTTACCCCTGTTTACTTACTAAGCTTTTAGCTTACCCCATTCCGTTTGTTTTCCTTAGCAGGGGCCGACGCGGGTACGTTTGGGGCTCATACACTAGTTTAGTAGATTGGCTTGTAATAGTTGAACTTTTAGGATGTTTGTTTTTATTCTGGAGGTTTGTATTAGGACCCTTCTTAGGGTCTCCCTTTTGGTTTTGGTTGTAAGTATACGGATGTAATAGTAAGAGCAGGTACTTTTGGAGAATGTAATTATAACTCTTTTGGGATTGTATATAGTATGTATAATACTCTTTTGGATTTTCTGGCTTTTATTGCTTTAAGTTTTGAGTCCTGGCGCGAGCTAGGCAGGCGGCCCGCCGATACCCTTGGGTTCGCCCTTGGGAGAAGTGGGGTCGTCACAAATTAACTATCATTAAACGTTGGATAAGTTTCCTGTTTATAGTCTTACAATGACTTAAAAACCTAATGTGATTTAGAATCACTTAAATAACGAAGAAACCAACTAAGATTTGGCTTCCCTTGAAGGACTAATTTGGCTGAATTTAACTAAATAATTAAAATACATAAAACAGCAAGTGACACTTAAACCCTGCGCGTGTTGGTATACTTACGGCTATCCCGACGAGATAGTCTTAGCATTGGATGATGAGCGTTATCACCTCGACAGGACGGTCGAGACTCTGAGGGAGCAGCTTGAGGAGGCTAGACAGTTTAGCCGCTGGCAGGCGTTACGCGTTAGGGACCTGGAGCGGGACCTCCGGGACACACACCAGCACCTCTTCTCTTTGAAGAGGCAGCTTAGGGAGAGGGCCCGGAGTATCACGTTTGACTGCGGGGTTTTGCTAGATATGGCCGCGGAGGCACCCCCGCGAGCTACTGGGCCGGAGCAGATAGGCGAGATTGGTACTTTAGGTTCCGTTGGGGACCAGGGCCCTAGGGGAGGCGTTTAGGGTCGCTTTCGTCTTTTGCTTAGCTGGTAGATTCCTTTTGTTAAAACTGGCATGACCACTTTCTTTCTTTATTTGGTTGGCCGACTAGATCTTGGAGCCGGAGTGCTCATGTGTACATTGGGTTTTGTACCGACTGGAGGTCGGTAATCTGTAAATCTTTTGGTGTGATTTTGTATATCTATGTATATATTTGAGTAGCATTTTGAATGTATCCTTTGTGTGTCTTTTGTTCGTACGCTTTACGTCCGTACTTTTGCTCATAGTCCGGATAATAAGTTTATGTGTAATGTTACGATCTATAGACGTTTGCACTTAAATGGCCTCCGGTACTCGAGGTGGAGGTAGAGGGCGAGCACGAAGCCCTGAAAGGGAACAAGGACCAGAGCAAGATCAAGTCGCTACAGCCATCCAGCGGATGGCCGATTTACTAGAGCAAATGACAAATCAACAGGGCCAAGGAAGCGGTATGGGGAATCCTGGACATAATCCGGGACATAATCCAGGCAATCACGAGGGGGAAGACCGTGCCTTGGAGCGATTCCAAAAATTCGCACCCCCAAAGTTTATCGGTGGGGCCGACCCTGACTTAGCGGAGGGTTGGCTAGACCGTATGTTAGACATATTTGCCGCGCTTAGGTATTCAGAGGAGCGGCAGATATCCTTTGCGGTCTTTCAGTTTGAAGGGGCCGCTCGAGCCTGGTGGAATGTAATCAAAGCCAAGTGGGAGCGCGAACAGACTCCTCGGACCTGGATCAACTTCACACGGGAGTTTAATGAAAAATATTTACCACCCATTGTGCAAGAAAAACGGGAAGATGATTTCATCCGCCTACGTCAAGGGGCCTCGAGTGTGGCGGAGTACGAAACTCAGTTCACTAAACTTTCTCGCTTTGCCCCAGAGCTGGTGTTAACGGAGCAGAAACGAATCCGTCGATTCGTTCAAGGTTTAAATGTGGAAATCCAGGAATCGCTAGCAGCGGCTCAGTTGAATACGTTTAGCCACGCGCTAGAAAAAGCACAGCGAATTGAGACTGCCAGAGGACAGGTTAAAGCCTTCCACGATCGGAAAAGGAGGCAACCTAGCTCAAATGATTCCATGGTCGGACAAAGCTTGCGAAACGAGCCATCTGCCAAGATAAATAAAGGTACAGATGGTCCACGACCTGCAAGGACCCCGAATAGCTTTGGGCGAGGTCAAATAGTGCAAGAGCCTCAGAAGAGCGCTCAGCGTGGAGGGTCAAGTACGGCCGCTAAGCCAACCTGTGGTTTCTGTGGGGGCACTCACACCGATGAAAATTGCTGGAAAAATAGTTCGGTACGGAAATGCTTCAAATGTGGCAGCACCGAACATCTGATTGCCCGGTGCCCTAAGATGCAGAAAGATGAACTCAAGCCACCGACTGAAGGGACCACAACTAAGCCGTCAACTACAAGGGAAAATCGACCCAAAGGGCCAGCAAGAGTCTATGCGATGGGTCAACCTGAGATGACAAATCCTTCGGTGGACTTTGAAGGTACGCTTTGACCAACGAGTTAATTTCGAGGACGAAATTGTCCTAAGTGGGGGAGATTGTGAGGACCCAGACCGTTCGTAAGTTGATATTAGGGTTAGGGCTAAGAAGAAAACCCTAATTTCCGGTTAAGATTGAAAACCCGCATTTTCTACATTTTCTGTATTAGAAAAGTTTCCCAGATAAGTTTTATGAGTAAATATAGTTGTAGAACGTATATCGGATGTGGGACCCACTAGTGTGGGAAGGTATAGGATTTAATCCATTTTGTATAGGTTAATTAATTTTAAGAAGGTTAGAAACCCTAAGTGAGCAAAATCCCTAATGTTATGATTTATTAGAAACTTTAAGTTGGGTTTAAACCCTAATTTTGCCCTTGACAAAAAGGTTATTGTTTAATTACTTTTATGTGGGATAAAGCATGCTTAAGTGTAAGTGATTAAGATGAGAAAGTGATTAGTGAGGTAGTTAAGTGTGATTACATGATTTAAAAGAGATTAAGTTATGACTTATGGAGTAAATTGAAAGATTATCAAATGTGTGAGGGAAATTGTATATGAAAGAGAAAGTTGAAGTGCAAGGGTGAAAACAACAAATAAAGCATTTTGTGATTGGTTAGCTATAAGAAATATCTCCCAAAGCTTTGACTATATGTTGTCTTACAACTTATAAGAAACAAGAGAAAACAAAACTAAGAAAAAAAAAGAAAGGAAGAGCCGAGAGAGAGTGTGAGAGCCGTGAGAAGAGAAGAAAAAAGAAAGCTTGCTTTGGTGCATCATTTTTGTTCTTCAATCTTGAGTTTGGATCTTGGAGAAACAACTTGAGCACTTGATTGTTGTGGGTGATCATCTACAAAGCTTGAATCAAAGGTAAGAAAGTTTATTTGAAGACTTAAGTTGATTATTGTTTGATGAACTAGTGGTTATTTTGGCATAGGACCCTAGTTGTGCTTGATTGTGGTACCTCTTATGCCTATCACATGTTTTTATGGAGTACTTTGGTTAATTTTAGTGTTATTTGGTTGCTGAAAATTCGGCCAAGAAGAGGAAAGAATTTGGGTTTCTTGCTAATGCTTTCCTTACTTGTTTTAGTTGAGAAATGGACTTGTAGTGGTTATGTTTGATGAATTGCCTCACTTGATTTGGTTGGTTACTTGCAAAAAGCTGATTTGGGTTAAGAAACCCTAAACTCCATTAGGCTAATTTAGCTTAGCTTATGGTTAGTGAGATAGAGTTTGGTTAGTGAGAGGTTGGATTAAGTTCATTGGTGCAAATGAAATTTGGTTAGGGATTGTGGTTGATGATTGTTAAATTTGGTATTGACTTGGGAGGGGAATTTCGGACCATTTGTAGGCCTTTTAGATGTTAGTATATGTGTGTTTATTTGGTACAAAAGTGGTTGAAAAACCTGCATAAGAACCATGAAAACGAACCATATGTTTGCGACATTTGAAACCGGCAAAATGGGTAATCAGGGCAACCCAGAACCTGAACTTGAGCTCCATTTTTCTTAATGTTCCGTGCTGATTCAGAAGTTTCGTAAAACATGAAAGTCGTAGCCCCTTGAGTCCTGAGTATGCCTGCAAAATTTCAGGTCAATCGGATTAGCGTAGCCTGAGTTATCGACGAAATGCTCAAGCCTGTTTTGACCCTCTGGTTCTACGCGTTTTCTGATTTTGTTTCTGCCCATGACTTTTCGATTTTTATAGAGTTCGATCTGGGTGCCGAATCCTTCATAAGAAGTTTAGATCTTGATCTCAGCTTCGAAACGGTATAAAGTACATCGAAAACCGAGTTCCGTAGCTCCGGTTATGATCAAAACAATATCGCTCGTCAGAACTGCCTTGTATTTGGACAGTTCTGACGGGTACTTTGGCACTCGAATTTTGTTTTGTTCTGAATAGATTCAGGTCTTGGCCAAAACATGAAAGTTGTAGCCTTATGTCTCAGCTTTCTAATGCCTTTGGAATTTCTTAATTTTGATTTCTGAGCCGTGAGTTACGGCCTTGCAAACAGGGCCTGTTTGGTAACTCGCAATGAAACAGCTGGAACTGTTTCACGCAATTTTCACCTATACCCATTGAGATCTGGGTTGCGATGTCTTCATGAACATTGTAGCCCTTCCTCTTAGCTTCGTAACGGTACCTCATGTACCTTGATCTGATATTCCTAGCCTAAATTTTGACCAAAACGGTTTGAGATGGCCGACTTGGCCATTTCCGTTTGCCGTTCTGCGCGGACGTGTGCGGCCGTTTTGCCGTTTCCGCACTTGCGCGTGCCAATTTTGCCGTTTGGCTTATTTCAAGTACGTTAGTTGCCGTTTGTGATATATTGTGACATAATCTTCGATTTCAGACAGTGGTGAGCTAGGCGGTGCCGGTGGGGCCCACTACTAGCCAACACACAAAGTGAATTCCGCCTTTATACTACTATTGGTATTTTGAGTAAGTATTCAGGCCGCTCTTATGTGTTAGTTGTTTATGTGTTTCGTTATGTGTAAAAGGGTACCTAGGCGAGGGTGTACTTTATCGCACTCGATCTAGACCCTAATTTACGCACCAATTTGTACATGACATATGTATGTGAGAAATTTTGGAACAAAAACCCTTGAGCTTGTGGCTCGGGGTGACTTTTGAATACTTTTGTGAATTTTGTGAGTTTGCGGTTGAACTCAATACCTAGATGGACTATTCGAGCCGGTTAGGGCTTGGTCGAAGTCAGTCCAACTTGGTTTGAGGTCACCAAGTTTGTGACCGAGCTTATGATTAAAGCTCAAGTTTGTGATTTCGTTCGCCTGGGCAAGTTTGTGAGGTGACTGGCCAGTGAGGGTGATAAGGTGTCGGTGGGTGTACAAGTGAAGTTCTACGGACCTTATTTATGGTCGACGGAGTGTCGACAGGAGATCAAGCATGGCAAATGAATTGGCTTTGGAGCCACCCGTATCCTTATTATGTGATGTTACTTTTCTGCTTTTGCTTTACTCTTACTGTGTAAATGTTGCTACGTGAAATTTACGCTTTTACCCCTGTTTACTTACTAAGCTTTTAGCTTACCCCATTCCGTTTGTTTTCCTTAGCAGGGGCCGACGCGGGTACGTTTGGGGCTCATACACTAGTTTAGTAGATTGGCTTGTAATAGTTGAACTTTTAGGATGTTTGTTTTTATTCTGGAGGTTTGTATTAGGACCCTTCTTAGGGTCTCCCTTTTGGTTTTGGTTGTAAGTATACGGATGTAATAGTAAGAGCAGGTACTTTTGGAGAATGTAATTATAACTCTTTTGGGATTGTATATAGTATGTATAATACTCTTTTGGATTTTCTGGCTTTTATTGCTTTAAGTTTTGAGTCCTGGCGCGAGCTAGGCAGGCGGCCCGCCGATACCCTTGGGTTCGCCCTTGGGAGAAGTGGGGTCGTCACAAATTAACTATCATTAAACGTTGGATAAGTTTCCTGTTTATAGTCTTACAATGACTTAAAAACCTAATGTGATTTAGAATCACTTAAATAACGAAGAAACCAACTAAGATTTGGCTTCCCTTGAAGGACTAATTTGGCTGAATTTAACTAAATAATTAAAATACATAAAACAGCAAGTGACACTTAAACCCTGCGCGTGTTGGTATACTTACGGCTATCCCGACGAGATAGTCTTAGCATTGGATGATGAGCGTTATCACCTCGACAGGACGGTCGAGACTCTGAGGGAGCAGCTTGAGGAGGCTAGACAGTTTAGCCGCTGGCAGGCGTTACGCGTTAGGGACCTGGAGCGGGACCTCCGGGACACACACCAGCACCTCTTCTCTTTGAAGAGGCAGCTTAGGGAGAGGGCCCGGAGTATCACGTTTGACTGCGGGGTTTTGCTAGATATGGCCGCGGAGGCACCCCCGCGAGCTACTGGGCCGGAGCAGATAGGCGAGATTGGTACTTTAGGTTCCGTTGGGGACCAGGGCCCTAGGGGAGGCGTTTAGGGTCGCTTTCGTCTTTTGCTTAGCTGGTAGATTCCTTTTGTTAAAACTGGCATGACCACTTTCTTTCTTTATTTGGTTGGCCGACTAGATCTTGGAGCCGGAGTGCTCATGTGTACATTGGGTTTTGTACCGACTGGAGGTCGGTAATCTGTAAATCTTTTGGTGTGATTTTGTATATCTATGTATATATTTGAGTAGCATTTTGAATGTATCCTTTGTGTGTCTTTTGTTCGTACGCTTTACGTCCGTACTTTTGCTCATAGTCCGGATAATAAGTTTATGTGTAATGTTACGATCTATAGACGTTTGCACTTAAATGGCCTCCGGTACTCGAGGTGGAGGTAGAGGGCGAGCACGAAGCCCTGAAAGGGAACAAGGACCAGAGCAAGATCAAGTCGCTACAGCCATCCAGCGGATGGCCGATTTACTAGAGCAAATGACAAATCAACAGGGCCAAGGAAGCGGTATGGGGAATCCTGGACATAATCCGGGACATAATCCAGGCAATCACGAGGGGGAAGACCGTGCCTTGGAGCGATTCCAAAAATTCGCACCCCCAAAGTTTATCGGTGGGGCCGACCCTGACTTAGCGGAGGGTTGGCTAGACCGTATGTTAGACATATTTGCCGCGCTTAGGTATTCAGAGGAGCGGCAGATATCCTTTGCGGTCTTTCAGTTTGAAGGGGCCGCTCGAGCCTGGTGGAATGTAATCAAAGCCAAGTGGGAGCGCGAACAGACTCCTCGGACCTGGATCAACTTCACACGGGAGTTTAATGAAAAATATTTACCACCCATTGTGCAAGAAAAACGGGAAGATGATTTCATCCGCCTACGTCAAGGGGCCTCGAGTGTGGCGGAGTACGAAACTCAGTTCACTAAACTTTCTCGCTTTGCCCCAGAGCTGGTGTTAACGGAGCAGAAACGAATCCGTCGATTCGTTCAAGGTTTAAATGTGGAAATCCAGGAATCGCTAGCAGCGGCTCAGTTGAATACGTTTAGCCACGCGCTAGAAAAAGCACAGCGAATTGAGACTGCCAGAGGACAGGTTAAAGCCTTCCACGATCGGAAAAGGAGGCAACCTAGCTCAAATGATTCCATGGTCGGACAAAGCTCGCGAAACGAGCCATCTGCCAAGATAAATAAAGGTACAGATGGTCCACGACCTGCAAGGACCCCGAATAGCTTTGGGCGAGGTCAAATAGTGCAAGAGCCTCAGAAGAGCGCTCAGCGTGGAGGGTCAAGTACGGCCGCTAAGCCAACCTGTGGTTTCTGTGGGGGCACTCACACCGATGAAAATTGCTGGAAAAATAGTTCGGTACGGAAATGCTTCAAATGTGGCAGCACCGAACATCTGATTGCCCGGTGCCCTAAGATGCAGAAAGATGAACTCAAGCCACCGACTGAAGGGACCACAACTAAGCCGTCAACTACAAGGGAAAATCGACCCAAAGGGCCAGCAAGAGTCTATGCGATGGGTCAACCTGAGATGACAAATCCTTCGGTGGACTTTGAAGGTACGCTTTGACCAACGAGTTAATTTCGAGGACGAAATTGTCCTAAGTGGGGGAGATTGTGAGGACCCAGACCGTTCGTAAGTTGATATTAGGGTTAGGGCTAAGAAGAAAACCCTAATTTCCGGTTAAGATTGAAAACCCGCATTTTCTACATTTTCTGTATTAGAAAAGTTTCCCAGATAAGTTTTATGAGTAAATATAGTTGTAGAACGTATATCGGATGTGGGACCCACTAGTGTGGGAAGGTATAGGATTTAATCCATTTTGTATAGGTTAATTAATTTTAAGAAGGTTAGAAACCCTAAGTGAGCAAAATCCCTAATGTTATGATTTATTAGAAACTTTAAGTTGGGTTTAAACCCTAATTTTGCCCTTGACAAAAAGGTTATTGTTTAATTACTTTTATGTGGGATAAAGCATGCTTAAGTGTAAGTGATTAAGATGAGAAAGTGATTAGTGAGGTAGTTAAGTGTGATTACATGATTTAAAAGAGATTAAGTTATGACTTATGGAGTAAATTGAAAGATTATCAAATGTGTGAGGGAAATTGTATATGAAAGAGAAAGTTGAAGTGCAAGGGTGAAAACAACAAATAAAGCATTTTGTGATTGGTTAGCTATAAGAAATATCTCCCAAAGCTTTGACTATATGTTGTCTTACAACTTATAAGAAACAAGAGAAAACAAAACTAAGAAAAAAAAAGAAAGGAAGAGCCGAGAGAGAGTGTGAGAGCCGTGAGAAGAGAAGAAAAAAGAAAGCTTGCTTTGGTGCATCATTTTTGTTCTTCAATCTTGAGTTTGGATCTTGGAGAAACAACTTGAGCACTTGATTGTTGTGGGTGATCATCTACAAAGCTTGAATCAAAGGTAAGAAAGTTTATTTGAAGACTTAAGTTGATTATTGTTTGATGAACTAGTGGTTATTTTGGCATAGGACCCTAGTTGTGCTTGATTGTGGTACCTCTTATGCCTATCACATGTTTTTATGGAGTACTTTGGTTAATTTTAGTGTTATTTGGTTGCTGAAAATTCGGCCAAGAAGAGGAAAGAATTTGGGTTTCTTGCTAATGCTTTCCTTACTTGTTTTAGTTGAGAAATGGACTTGTAGTGGTTATGTTTGATGAATTGCCTCACTTGATTTGGTTGGTTACTTGCAAAAAGCTGATTTGGGTTAAGAAACCCTAAACTCCATTAGGCTAATTTAGCTTAGCTTATGGTTAGTGAGATAGAGTTTGGTTAGTGAGAGGTTGGATTAAGTTCATTGGTGCAAATGAAATTTGGTTAGGGATTGTGGTTGATGATTGTTAAATTTGGTATTGACTTGGGAGGGGAATTTCGGACCATTTGTAGGCCTTTTAGATGTTAGTATATGTGTGTTTATTTGGTACAAAAGTGGTTGAAAAACCTGCATAAGAACCATGAAAACGAACCATATGTTTGCGACATTTGAAACCGGCAAAATGGGTAATCAGGGCAACCCAGAACCTGAACTTGAGCTCCATTTTTCTTAATGTTCCGTGCTGATTCAGAAGTTTCGTAAAACATGAAAGTCGTAGCCCCTTGAGTCCTGAGTATGCCTGCAAAATTTCAGGTCAATCGGATTAGCGTAGCCTGAGTTATCGACGAAATGCTCAAGCCTGTTTTGACCCTCTGGTTCTACGCGTTTTCTGATTTTGTTTCTGCCCATGACTTTTCGATTTTTATAGAGTTCGATCTGGGTGCCGAATCCTTCATAAGAAGTTTAGATCTTGATCTCAGCTTCGAAACGGTATAAAGTACATCGAAAACCGAGTTCCGTAGCTCCGGTTATGATCAAAACAATATCGCTCGTCAGAACTGCCTTGTATTTGGACAGTTCTGACGGGTACTTTGGCACTCGAATTTTGTTTTGTTCTGAATAGATTCAGGTCTTGGCCAAAACATGAAAGTTGTAGCCTTATGTCTCAGCTTTCTAATGCCTTTGGAATTTCTTAATTTCGATTTCTGAGCCGTGAGTTACGGCCTTGCAAACAGGGCCTGTTTGGTAACTCGCAATGAAACAGCTGGAACTGTTTCACGCAATTTTCACCTATACCCATTGAGATCTGGGTTGCGATGTCTTCATGAACATTGTAGCCCTTCCTCTTAGCTTCGTAACGGTACCTCATGTACCTTGATCTGATATTCCTAGCCTAAATTTTGACCAAAACGGTTTGAGATGGCCGACTTGGCCATTTCCGTTTGCCGTTCTGCGCGGACGTGTGCGGCCGTTTTGCCGTTTCCGCACTTGCGCGTGCCAATTTTGCCGTTTGGCTTATTTCAAGTACGTTAGTTGCCGTTTGTGATATATTGTGACATAATCTTCGATTTCAGATAGTGGTGAGCTAGGCGGTGCCGGTGGGGCCCACTACTAGCCAACACACAAAGTGAATTCCGCCTTTATACTACTATTGGTATTTTGAGTAAGTATTCAGGCCGCTCTTATGTGTTAGTTGTTTATGTGTTTCGTTATGTGTAAAAGGGTACCTAGGCGAGGGTGTACTTTATCGCACTCGATCTAGACCCTAATTTACGCACCAATTTGTACATGACATATGTATGTGAGAAATTTTGGAACAAAAACCCTTGAGCTTGTGGCTCGGGGTGACTTTTGAATACTTTTGTGAATTTTGTGAGTTTGCGGTTGAACTCAATACCTAGATGGACTATTCGAGCCGGTTAGGGCTTGGTCGAAGTCAGTCCAACTTGGTTTGAGGTCACCAAGTTTGTGACCGAGCTTATGATTAAAGCTCAAGTTTGTGATTTCGTTCGCCTGGGCAAGTTTGTGAGGTGACTGGCCAGTGAGGGTGATAAGGTGTCGGTGGGTGTACAAGTGAAGTTCTACGGACCTTATTTATGGTCGACGGAGTGTCGACAGGAGATCAAGCATGGCAAATGAATTGGCTTTGGAGCCACCCGTATCCTTATTATGTGATGTTACTTTTCTGCTTTTGCTTTACTCTTACTGTGTAAATGTTGCTACGTGAAATTTACGCTTTTACCCCTGTTTACTTACTAAGCTTTTAGCTTACCCCATTCCGTTTGTTTTCCTTAGCAGGGGCCGACGCGGGTACGTTTGGGGCTCATACACTAGTTTAGTAGATTGGCTTGTAATAGTTGAACTTTTAGGATGTTTGTTTTTATTCTGGAGGTTTGTATTAGGACCCTTCTTAGGGTCTCCCTTTTGGTTTTGGTTGTAAGTATACGGATGTAATAGTAAGAGCAGGTACTTTTGGAGAATGTAATTATAACTCTTTTGGGATTGTATATAGTATGTATAATACTCTTTTGGATTTTCTGGCTTTTATTGCTTTAAGTTTTGAGTCCTGGCGCGAGCTAGGCAGGCGGCCCGCCGATACCCTTGGGTTCGCCCTTGGGAGAAGTGGGGTCGTCACAAATTAACTATCATTAAACGTTGGATAAGTTTCCTGTTTATAGTCTTACAATGACTTAAAAACCTAATGTGATTTAGAATCACTTAAATAACGAAGAAACCAACTAAGATTTGGCTTCCCTTGAAGGACTAATTTGGCTGAATTTAACTAAATAATTAAAATACATAAAACAGCAAGTGACACTTAAACCCTTCACCTAGCACTACTATCAAATGACATCACTTACTAACAAAACAACTAACTAAACTAGTTTGTTTGAAAGATCTCCATTTGTGATGACTTAAAGTAAAATGTAGGGCGTAGGATCCTCAAAGGTCAGCCCTTCAATGGTCTTTGTATTATGACCAACTCGATCTTGAATTGCACAAACAAGTGCTTGTAGTGACTCTTTAAACTTCCTTGCATGAGACCTTGTGATCGGACCACTTGGTACTCAAACAACTTGATCATTTGAAGCTTGGACACCCTAAGTCCATCAGACTCAAGTCAGATATATTGAACGCACTAACTCTATACTCACCTGTTGTTGACACACTCGAGTACTTGAAATGATCCATCTCCGCGTGATAGCAACTTATTGTGACATTGGACTGGAAATCACTCCTTTCATAGGTGAAACCATACCCGGTTACCCGGTTCAAACACCACGCACTTACTCCCTTTATTCGCTTGGGTAACATATTGCATTGTCCACTTCTCGATGTTAGCACGCACCTTCTTATGAAGTTGTCTAACAAATTTCTTTTCCTTACCATCTAATTTAACACGCTTAGAAATAGGTAAAAGCACTAAATATAAAGGTGTTAGTAGGTTAAAGCCATAAACAACGTCAAATGGTAAATATTGAGTAGTAAAATGTATAGTACGGTTATATGCAAATTCAATATGAGTTAAACAATTTTCCCACGCTCTAAGATTTTTACGTAATATTGCATGCAACAAAGTAGAGATAGTTCAATTAATCACTTCTGTTTAGCTATCAGTTTGCGAGTAACTAGTTATCGAAAATAAAAACTTAGTACCTAACTTAGCCCAGAGGGTTTTTCAAAAATAGTTAAGGAACTTAACATCTCTATCGGACACTATCGACCTAGGAACACCACGCAATATCACTGCTTTCCTAAAGAACAAATTGGCTACATGAGACGCATCATCAGATTTATGACAAGCAATGAAATGAGCCATTTTAGAGAATTTATCAATGATTACATATATGGAATCATTGCTCCTCCTAGACCTAGGTAACCCAAATATAAAATCCATTGAAAGATCTATCCACAATTCCTTACGTATAGGCAATAGAGTATATAAACCACGTGGATGTACCTTAGACTTGGCTTGTCGGCATGAGATACACTTGTCAATGAACCGCTCCACACCTTGCTTCATGTGCTACCAGTGGAAGTGTTCCTACAAAATAGTATAGGTCTTAGTTACCCCGAAATGACCCATTAATCCTCCACCATGTGATTCCCTCAATAATAACTCATGAATAATGGGAATACACAGCTTATCGATATAGTAAAGATATCTTTTGACAATGAAAAACTTACTCTTGTGTGGCACTTTACAAGATTTGTATATCACCCCAAAATCAGCATCATTTTGGTACAAATCTTCAATAAATTCAAACCTTAGAATTTTAGCATCTAAAGTAATGATTAAGGCATACATGCACGATAGTGCATCAGCAGCAATATTTATCTTACCTAACTTGTACTTGATGACGTATGAGAATGATTCAACAAAAGCGATCTACCATGCATGTTCTTGCTCAACTTGTGTTGTGCCTTCAAGTATTTAAGGGACTCAAGATCCATATGAATCATGAATTCCTTGGACTGCAAGTAATGCTGCCATGTCTCTAACGCTCAAACTAGGGCGTAGATCTCTTTGTCGTACGTTGAGTAGTTCAATGCTACCCCATCGAGTTTTCGCTAAAATTAGCAATTGGCTTCCCAGCTTGCATCAACACAGCACCTACTCCGATACCTGAAGTGTGACAGCCCCACCTCCCCCTAAGGCGAACCAGAGGGTTTGGCGCACCGCCTGCCCAGCTCTCGTCGGGACTCAGTCGTTCATGTCAATCCTCAATCGAAATTGAAACCAGAATAAACCCACAAGACTAAACATAACAACGATCCAAAACTTAAAGCAAAACTTATATACATTGCTATCTCAAAAGGGAGTACAAACATCGAATATACAAAGGTTCTCAATTCACCATACATCCAGCCCGTGCCGAATACTAGGGCGAGAACCATTACAAAACCAAAGAAACCAGTCTAGGCTAGACTCTACCGAGCTCTCGTCCTTGCTCGCCGTCCCCTGTTAAGGAAAACAAAACTAAAGGAATGAGTTAAAAGCTCAGTGAGGTTTCGAACACATAGGCAACAAGAAGTTCAATGCATTCATTACATATAACCAATAATTCAAGATACAAATACAAAATAAAGCGATAAACACATTCATTAAAAGGATACGGGCTCACAGGGAGCCATATATTCGTTCGTTCGTTCGTTCTCCTGTCATTCCCCTTATTCCTCCGGTCAATTAAATAAAATGCATTTTTAGTAAATAAAACCCTCGTTCGTTCTTTCGTTTCGTTCACCCCCTCCTGAAAATTGGCCAGGCTCCACCAAACTACAAGGTAATACTCGAGTATACCAAATTCTCCCAGGGTCACCATATCGTCCGACCGAGTCCGCTTCTGGCTCGAGTAGATCGGTAACGAAGGGCGGGGCCCAGTTCAACCAAAAGGCTTACATCATGCGCAACTAATGTAGCAATCATTAAATCATTGAAAATTTCACGTTTCATTTAGGTCGACCGCGGTAAAGTACACGCTCGCCTAGAAAACTCGTTTTGGAAATCCTTGAAAGCACTTAACACATTATCAAACAAGAACACAAGTCATGAAGTCAAGAAAAATATAGCAAACAAGGAACACTCACCTATTTACGCAAAACAACGTGCAAATATCCTTCCGGATATTACCTCAGTCACCGAGAAAACCTAAGAGTAAATGAGAAAGGATATTACAGTCTATCTAGCACAAACAATTAGGTGAAATCGAAGAATCCCACCAATTGATGAATAAAACGTATAGAAATAACTTTAAAGTGAAACGAGGACATTTGGACCGGTGGACGGAAATAGCTAGGGTTTCATAAACTAAACGCAAAACCAAACAAAAAGGGGTATAAAATTTCCAACGGAAAACACTTGAACCAAAGACATGTCGGAATCCAACTATATAGACTAAGAAATATTGTTTTCGGGATTGTTTATGTGGTTCAAAATCATCTCATATTCAAGTAGATATTATAGACTAAATGTCTTAATGAAATTCATGTAAAAGGGAGGACAAAATACCCAAGAAAACCCTAAACCACTCCTTTTTATTTGGGTAAGAGTAAGTAAACATTTGGAGTTTCTAATTGAAGAAGGATCATGTTTTAAGATGGAAAAATGGTCATAGTATGTGCCAAACGAAAATATACAGGTTCAAGTAGAAACTTAGCTCTCGAGCGAAAATTGGGCAGCACGCCCTTAGTATTTACCTATTTCCCAACCATTTATGGCTTCATTATTTTCCTCAATCAATCCCAACATTACACACAACATAAATAGCCACTCAATAGGCTCAATGTCATATGATTACCAAATCAAGCTAGGACATGTGCGGAAATGACGTTTAGGTTGGAAAACAAAAGGCAGATTTGCTGCTGCTTAGCGGAACTAACACAACTGAAGCTACACTAGTTGGATTGAGATGAAATGCACACCGTTTTGAAGCTAAGATAAAGGGCTACAATGTTGAAGAAGGCCACTCAGTCCAGTTTGCAATGTATCTAGGTCAAATTTACTAAAACAACCCCAGATTTTCCAGTTCGCAGTTCAACTAGCAGTCCTGATTCATTCAATCATATCTCAGCACATACAACTCCAATTCAAGTGATTCCAAAGCCATTTGAAAGCTAAGATACAAGGCTATAAGTCTTAAAAAGACATCGACAACCAAATCAGTAGTATTCCTGGTCAATACAACCAATTACAAAAGCTGATTAGCATGTTCGGATAGAAACAGGGCAGCAGGGGTATTTCGGTCTTTTCACAGGTTACGTTGCTCCGATTGAGTTGAAATTTTGTAGGCATCTATAAAATATCATTCTATACAAATTTCATGTTTTGTACCAAGCCTAATTCGGCCTCTAACATAGGGTACTGAAACTGAACAGAACTGAAGCATACAATTCCAGAAATCTGGAATTTTGGGATTTCAAGGGCAATCTCTTCATTTTCTTGATTCAATCACTACCACAATCTCTTATACAAGCCTATATACATCATATACCACTCCTACAACAAGTATAAGAAGGAAATCAGCCAAGCCCTAGCTTACATACATCACCCCAAAATCATCACAACAACTTGTATAGCTACTAATCTAACCAAAACATGAGTTATATAACAACTTAAACAAAAATAAAAGAACCAAAGCCATGGGTCAGACCTTATACCTCAACAAAAGGGCTTGCAAGAGTAATACTTCACCTCCTCTTGAAATTTTTGGTTCCCTTAGCTTCCCAAGTTCACAACTCACAAGTTAATCGGTTTAGAATCTTGTTTCTTTCACTCAAATGGTGCAAATCAAGATGAAAGAAGGTTTTTCTCTCTTGCTCTCTCTCTCTCCCTTGCTCAGCCAAAAAAATAGAAAGAATGAAGGAAAATAAGCTGAAATGAAGGATAAAAGAACAAGAAAAAAAATTAATCAAAGAGCCATAGGGTGGTGACACTTGTCACTACCAAAGCCATGCAAATTTCTCTTTCTTTCCCTTGCATTTTTGGCCACAAATTTTGGCCATATGGATGAGTATGAGGGGGGATATTTTGCAAAAATATCAAGGGTATGTGGTGGTCAAGTGGTGTGTTCAATCGGTAGTGCACGGTACACGTCGATTCGAGCCGATTTTCTTAAATCGCGTATACTAGGGTTTTTGCCTTCTAATCACTAACTTAATATTATCACTTCTAATTATATAATATTTCCTCATCCAAAAGTCACTCTTACCTACCAAATTTGATCCTCACTCCGTACCGAATAGTCACACTACGAAAAAACATGAAAACCCTAATTCGCTCTAACTTGAAAACGGACAACGAAAACCCTTACTTCTATATTCATTTACACTTATTGTGGGGTGATTGGGTAGTAGGGCCATAATAAATGAACAATTTCTAAATAAAAGGGCATTTTTAAGAAAAACGTGAGGGGTTTTACAATTCCATAAATTGAATTTAGGGTTTCGGTTAAAATATGAGAAATTTGAGAAAACGGTCAGTCACAAGTGAAACTAGGGTTTTGATTAGACTTTTAGGGTTTCCAGTCTTTTAAAATAAAACAAGGTTTTAAATCAAACCCAAAGAAATAACTTTAGTTTCTTCTGTAAAACAAAATAATGTTTTAAAATAAAAATAAACTAAAGAAACCGTAATATCCTCTTTGAGACTAAACAAAAGATGATCCTAAAAGTTGGGGTATCACATGAAGCATCACATTCAATTTCAAATGTTTGGTTAAAATCTGGGAAAGATAAATGGGTGCATATGTGAGTTTGTATTTAAGAATTTGGAAAGCCTATTCCTGAGCTTCTCCCTAGACGAATTTCTCATCTTCTTGATAATTGTAGTCAATAGGGTGGCCAATGTGCTAAAGTCCTTCACAAATTGCTAATAGAAGCTCGCGAGTTCATGGAAGTTTCGAACTTCACCCATGGACTTAGGTGTTAACCACTTTGCTATGGCCTTGTGTGACAGCCCCACCTCCCCCTAAGGCGAACCAGAGGGTTCGGCGGGCCGCCTGCCCAGCTCTCGCCGGGACTCAGTCGCTCACTACAGTCCTCAAACAAATACAAGATAAAACTCAAATATTACATCAAATTCTCCAATAATTACATGTCATAAGCGAAGCGGAAACAATTCCAAATAAGCCATCCAGTCACGTGAATAAGTACTACAAGCCCTTCCTTCGCTTTGAGCCCTGTGGAGGAGAATAAAATATTTTTGGGGTGAGTTAGAAGCTCAGCGAGTAACCAGAAAAATCAGTAATCAAATCGGTTTCACAATAGTTCATTTCAATGATGTCATAAATCAAATGGTAAGTCCAGAAACAATTACAACATTTACAATACATTAAATATGGAGTATCAATAATTCAAGAAACATTTACAATGGAAAGCGATAGTAACATTCATTAAAAGGATACGGGCCCACATGGAGTCAATTCGGAAGCAATTCCAGCCAAAACAACCAATTACAGGCGCAATTCTTACATTCGGGTAAAACCAGAACAGCAATAGTAATTTCGACTTTTCTCATTCTACACTACTCCGATTAAACTGAAATTTTGTAGGCACCTCTAAAATGTTATTCCCTACAACTTTCATGTTTTAAGCCAAGGCCAATTCGGCCTCTAACTAGGACCTAAAAATTCGGACAGAATGCTCCTTCAAGAACCCTAGTTTTCTGAAATTTCTTCCAAACCAGAAATTGGTTGCAATTAATAACTTTTTCCACCTCCTAGAGTCATTATATAACATTTCCAATCATCATAGATAGCCACACAATCATGCTTATATTAAAACAGAAAATCCCCAAAAATAATAAAATTTCATCACTTCAACCACAAATCAAGAAATAATCCATAAAAGTGCATCTTATACCACCTCCAATCATGAATTGAACATCAATTAAGGGAGGAGAGTGGTTCTTCACAACTCACCTTAGCCATACAAGAGATAGAGCAACAAAACACCTTAGCTTTCCAAACAACTCCACAAAACACCTCAAGACCACTTAGCAAAGAGATTTTATGGAATGATTCGGAGTTTTATTGGTTGGATTTGAAGATTGAGCAAGAAATAGAAGGAAGAAATTGAGAGCTTTTCTTTCTTTCTTGAGCAAGAACATTCGGCCAAGAAGCTTGCAAAATGAAGCTTATTTTGATCAATTTTTTTGTATTTATTTGGTAAAGGTAAAGGTAAAGTCAAATGGTCAAAGTCCAAGATTAAATTAGATGGTGACACGTGTCACCTTTAGGTTTAAAACTTATCTTTTTGTCTCTCCAATACAAATATCTTAACACTTTGTAAAATAATATCACTTAATACAACATTCCAACAAGTTGTCAAAAATATAATGCATTTACCGCACTTACGGGTCCCACGTTCAAAATACGCTCTTAATTTCTCAAAAACTAACCGATACTAGAAAAATCATTTTCAAACTATCTTTGCTCATAAACTTTATCTGGGGAACATTTTCTAATAAAGAAAATGTAGAAAAGGCGGGCGATTAAATAAAATAAACCCTTGAAATTTAGAAAATTTCCGGGTTCTCAAACTCAATTTTTTTTTTTCGGGGCGTCACAAACTCCCCTCCTTAAAAGAATGTCGTCCTCAACATTCCATCTTGTACTAATCAAGTCAAGACATCCCGCAAGAATCACTAATATTTCAAACCAAACCCACAGTCCGGCATCCTAAACTTCAAGCCTAGGATACACTACAGAGATCTGAAGCCTAAGCTCTGATACCAACTGTGACAGCCCCATCTCCCCCTAAGGCGAACCAGAGGGTTCGGCGGGCCGCCTGCCCAGCTCTCGCCGGGACTCAGTCGCTCACTACAGTCCTCAAACAAATACAAGATAAAACTCAAATATTACATCAAATTCTCCAATAATTACATGTCATAAGCGAAGCGGAAACAATTCCAAATAAGCCATCCAGTCACGTGAATAAGTACTACAAGCCCTTCCTTCGCTTTGAGCCCTGTGGAGGGGAATAAAATATTTTTGGGGTGAGCTAGAAGCTCAGCGAGTAACCAGAAAAATCAGTAATCAAATCGGTTTCACAATAGTTCATTTCAATGATGTCATAAATCAAATGATAAGTCCAGAAACAATTACAACATTTACAATACATTAAATATGGAGTATCAATAATTCAAGAAACATTTACAATGGAAAGCGATAGTAACATTCATTAAAAGGATACGGGCCCACATGGAGCTATTTGTTTGTTCGTTCGATCCTTTTTTTTTTTTTTCCGGACGTTGGCCGGACTCCACCCATCCGGACGTAGCCGGACTATAAGGTAATACTCGAGTATACCAAATTCACCCAGGGTCACCATATCGCCCGACCGAGTCCGCTTCTGGCTCGAGTCGATCGGTAACGAAGGGCAGTGGCCAGTTCAGCCAAACGGCTTACATTCATGCGCAACTAGCATTTAATCATTAATCATTGAAAATTTCATATTTATTTAGGTCGAGTGCGATAAAGTACACACTCGCCTAGAAAACTCGTTTTAACAATCATTGAAAGCACTTAACACATTATCAATCAATAATAACAAGCCAATAAATCAAGGAATACAGCAACAAGGAACACTCATATGCAAGCACGCATGATATGCAAGAAAACAGTTCAAAAGTAACTTTGGAAACAGTTTAAAGGTAAATAATGCAAGAAAACGGTTCAAAAGTAACTGTGGAAACAGTTCAAAAGTAAATAATGCAGGAAACGGTTCATAAATAACTTTAGAAATAGTTTGAGGTCACTCACCTCCACGGCTCAGAAATCATCCATCATATATCATTGCCTTGCTCAAATCCAAGTCTTAGATCACAAACTCAATGCGAACAAGTCCTTTAAAAGTTCGGACAGCACTTCCCCTGAATTTGCTAACTTTTCCAGCCATCATGGCTTCATTATTTCCTCATTCCAACCCAAAGGTACACAACAACAAGTTCATCCAATAGCCATTCAGCAAGCTCCAAGTAGTACTAGTACAAGTCAAGCTAGGGAAAAGTCCGGAAATGAAAGTTAAGCTCAAAACCAGAAAAAAACAGTTTTGACGTCATTTTGCGGTAATGGCACCAAAGGTACTACGATGGTCGGATGAAGGTTCAAGATACACCGTTTCGAAGCTAAGAGATAGGGCTACAATATTGCAGAAGGTCACTCAACCCAGTTTCGAGTGTAACCAGGTCAAAAATGCAAGATACCATACCATAATCACAAAAACAGATTCACAGAACGCATTATAGCGGAAACATCATAACTCAGGCTCTCCAAGTCGAAATCCAGAAATTCCAAAACCAGCTGAAATCTAAGAAACAAGGATAAATTTCATCAGAAGACATCAACAACCAATTCGGAAGCAATTCCAGCCAAAACAACCAATTACAGGCGCAATTCTTACATTCGGGTAAAACCAGAACAGCAATAGTAATTTCGACTTTTCTCATTCTACACTACTCCGATTGACCTGAAATTTTGTAGGCACCTCTAAAATGTCATTCCCTACAACTTTCATGTTTTAAGCCAAGGCCAATTCGGCCTCTAACTAGGACCTAAAAATTCGGACAGAATGCTCCTTCAAGAACCCTAGTTTTCTGAAATTTCTTCCAAACCAGAAATTGGTTGCAATTAATCACTTTTTCCACCTCCTAGAGTCATTATATAACATTTCCAATCATCATAGATAGCCACACAATCATGCTTATATTAAAACAGAAAATCCCCAAAAATAATAAAATTTCATCACTTCAACCACAAATCAAGAAATAATCCATAAAAGTGCATCTTATACCACCTCCAATCATGAATTGAACATCAATTAAGGGAGGAGAGTGGTTCTTCACAACTCACCTTAGCCATACAAGAGATAGAGCAACAAAACACCTTAGCTTTCCAAACAACTCCACAAAACACCTCAAGACCACTTAGCAAAGAGATTTTATGGAATGATTTGGAGTTTTATTGGTTGGATTTGAAGATTGAGCAAGAAATAGAAGGAAGAAATTGAGAGCTTTTCTTTCTTTCTTGAGCAAGAACATTCGGCCAAGAAGCTTGCAAAATGAAGCTTATTTTGATCAATTTTTTTGTATTTATTTGGTAAAGGTAAGGTAAAGTCAAATGGTCAAAGTCCAAGATTAAATTAGATGGTGACACGTGTCACCTTTAGGTTTAAAACTTATCTTTTTGTCTCTCCAATACAAATATCTTAACACTTTGTAAAATAATATCACTTAATACAACATTCCAACAAGTTGTCAAAAATATAATGCATTTACCGCACTTGCGGGTCCCACGTTCAAAATACGCTCTTAATTTCTCAAAAACTAACCGATACTAGAAAAATCATTTTCAAACTATCTTTGCTCATAAACTTTATCTGGGGAACATTTTCTAATAAAGAAAATGTAGAAAAGGCGGGCGATTAAATAAAATAAACCCTTGAAATTTAGAAAATTTCCGGGTTCTCAAACTCTTTTTTTTTTTTTCGGGGCGTCACAAACTCCCCTCCTTAAAAGAATGTCGTCCTCGACATTCCATCTTATACTAATCAAGTCAAGACATCCCGCAAGAATCACTAATATTTCAAACCAAACCCACAGTCCGGCATCCTAAACTTCAAGCCTAGGATACACTACAGAGATCTGAAGCCTAAGCTCTGATACCAACTGTGACAGCCCCACCTCCCCCTAAGGCGAACCAGAGGGTTCGGCGGGCCGCCTGCCCAGCTCTCGCCGGGACTCAGTCGCTCACTACAGTCCTCAAACAAATACAAGATAAAACTCAAATATTACATCAAATTCTCCAATAATTACATGTCATAAGCGAAGCGGAAACAATTCCAAATAAGCCATCCAGTCACGTGAATAAGTACTACAAGCCCTTCCTTCGCTTTGAGCCCTGTGGAGGGGAATAAAATATTTTTGGGGTGAGCTAGAAGCTCAGCGAGTAACCAGAAAAATCAGTAATCAAATCGGTTTCACAATAGTTCATTTCAATGATGTCATAAATCAAATGATAAGTCCAGAAACAATTACAACATTTACAATACATTAAATATGGAGTATCAATAATTCAAGAAACATTTACAATGGAAAGCGATAGTAACATTCATTAAAAGGATACGGGCCCACACGGAGCTATTTGTTTGTTCGTTCGATCCTTTTTTTTTTTCCGGACGTTGGCCGGACTCCACCCATCCGGACGTAGCCGGACTACAAGGTAATACTCGAGTATACAAAATTCACCCAGGGTCACCATATCGCCCGACCGAGTCCGCTTCTGGCTCGAGTCGATCGGTAACGAAGGGCAGTGGCCAGTTCAGCCAAACGGCTTACATTCATGCGCAACTAGCATTTAATCATTAATCATTGAAAATTTCATATTTATTTAGGTCGAGTGCGATAAAGTACACACTCGCCTAGAAAACTCGTTTTAACAATCATTGAAAGCACTTAACACATTATCAATCGATAATAACAAGCCAATAAATCAAGGAATACAGCAACAAGGAACACTCATATGCAAGTACGCACGATATGCAAGAAAACAGTTCAAAAGTAACTTTGGAAACAGTTTAAAGATAAATAATGCAAGAAAACGGTTCAAAAGTAACTGTGGAAACAGTTCAAAAGTAAATAATGCAGGAAACGGTTCATAAATAACTTTAGAAATAGTTTGAGGTCACTCACCTCCACGGCTCAGAAATCATCCATCATATATCATTGCCTTGCTCAAATCCAAGTCTTAGATCACAAACTCAATGCAAACAAGTCCTTTAAAAGTTCGGACAGCACTTCCCCTGAATTTGCTAACTTTTCCAGCCATCATGGCTTCATTATTTCCTCATTCCAACCCAAAGGTACACAACAACAAGTTCATCCAATAGCCATTCAGCAAGCTCCAAGTAGTACTAGTACAAGTCAAGCTAGGGAAAAGTCCGGAAATGAAAGTTAAGCTCAAAACCAGAAAAAAACAGTTTTGACGTCATTTTGCGGTAATGGCACCAAAGGTACTACGATGGTCGGATGAAGGTTCAAGATACACCGTTTCGAAGCTAAGAGATAGGGCTACAATATTACAGAAGGTCACTCAACCCAGTTTCGAGTGTAACCAGGTCAAAAATGCAAGATACCATACCAGAATCACAAAAACAGATTCACAGAACGCATTCTAGCGGAAACATCATAACTCAGGCTCTCCAAGTCCAAATCCAGAAATTCCAAAACCAGCTGAAATCTAAGAAACAGGGATAAATTTCATCAGAAGACCTCAACAACCAATTCGGAAGCAATTCCAGCCAAAACAACCAATTACAGGCGCAATTCTTACATTCGGGTAAAACCAGAACAGCAGTAGTAATTTCGAACTTTTCTCATTCTACACTACTTCGATTGACCTGAAATTTTGTAGGCACCTCTAAAATGTCATTCCCTACAACTTTCATGTTTTAAGCCAAGGCCAATTCGGCCTCTAACTAGGACCTAAAAATTCGGACAGAATGCTCCTTCAAGAACCCTAGTTTTCTGAAATTTCTTCCAAACCAGAAATTGGTTGCAATTAATCACTTTTTCCACCTCCTAGAGTCATTATATACCATTTCCAATCATCATAGATAGCCACACAATCATGCTTATATTAAAACAGAAAATCCCCAAAAATAATAAAACTTCATCACTTCAACCACAAATCAAGAAATAATCCATAAAAGTGCATCTTATACCACCTCCAATCATGAATTGAACATCAATTAAGGGAGGAGAGTGGTTCTTCACAACTCACCTTAGCCATACAAGAGATAGAGCAACAAAACACCTTAGCTTTCCAAACAACTCCACAAAACACCTCAAGACCACTTAGCAAAGAGATTTTATGGAATGATTTGGAGTTTTATTGGTTGGATTTGAAGATTGAGCAAGAAATAGAAGGAAGAAATTGAGAGCTTTTCTTTCTTTCTTGAGCAAGAACATTCGGCCAAGAAGCTTGCAAAATAAAGCTTATTTTGATCAATTTTTTTGTATTTATTTGGTAAAGGTAAAGGTAAAGTCAAATGGTCAAAGTCCAAGATTAAATTAGATGGTGACACGTGTCACCTTTAGGTTTAAAAATTATCTTTTTGTCTCTCCAATACAAATATCTTAACACTTTGTAAAATAATATCACTTAATACAACATTCCAACAAGTTGTCAAAAATATAATGCATTTACCGCACTTGCGGGTTCCCACGTTCAAAATACGCTCTTAATTTCTCAAAAACTAACCGATACTAGAAAAATCATTTTCAAACTATCTTTGCTCATAAACTTTATCTGGGGAACATTTTCTAATAAAGAAAATGTAGAAAAGGCGGGCGATTAAATAAAATAAACCCTTGAAATTTAGAAAATTTCCGGGTTCTCAAACTCTTTTTTTTTTTCGGGGCGTCACAAACTCCCCTCCTTAAAAGAATGTCGTCCTCGACATTCCATCTTCTACTAATCAAGTCAAGACATCCCGCAAGAATCACTAATATTTCAAACCAAACCCACAGTCCGGCATCCTAAACTTCAAGCCTAGGATACACTACAGAGATCTGAAGCCTAAGCTCTGATACCAACTGTGACAGTCCCACCTCCGCCTAAGGCGAACCAGAGGGTTCGGCGGGCCGCCTGCCCAGCTCTCGCCGGGACTCAGTCGCTCACTACAGTCCTCAAACAAATACAAGATAAAACTCAAATATTACATCAAATTCTCCAATAATTACATGTCATAAGCGAAGCGGAAACAATTCCAAATAAGCCATCCAGTCACGTGAATAAGTACTACAAGCCCTTCCTTCGCTTTGAGCCCTGTGGAGGGGAATAAAATATTTTTGAGGTGAGCTAGAAGCTCAGCGAGTAACCAGAAAAATCAGTAATCAAATCGGTTTCACAATAGTTCATTTCAATGATGTCATAAATCAAATGATAAGTCCAGAAACAATTACAACATTTACAATACATTAAATATGGAGTATCAATAATTCAAGAAACATTTACAATGGAAAGCGATAGTAACATTCATTAAAAGGATACGGCCCACATGGAGCTATTTGTTTGTTCGTTCAATCCCTTTTTTTTTTCCGGACGTTGGCCGGACTCCACCCATCCGGACGTAGCCGGACTACAAGGTAATACTCGAGTATACCAAATTCACCAGGGTCACCATATCGCCCACCGAGTCCGCTTCTGGCTGCAGTCGATCGGTAACGAAGGGCAGTGGCCAGTTCAGCCAAACGGCTTTACATTCATGCGCAACTAGTATTTACATCATTAATCATTGAAATTTCATATTTATTTTAGGTCGAGTG
>NC_040036.1:51719500-51897059 GCF_003713205.1 Coffea eugenioides | reverse complement strand
ACGAATCCGGCTAGCAATCCTTGGCCGGATTGTGACATGGCACCTCAGCAGCCAGGTTTGACCGGCTGTTTTCCAACGTTCTTATCTTGCTTTTGGCTGAGATTTCCCTCATTTCTTTCCTTGGCTTGGCCGAACCTTTTGAGAGGGAGAACAAGAGAGGAAAACTCCATTTTTTTTCTTTTGATTTCCTTCACCAAAACTTGAGATTTCACCGCTAGTTTACTGGAGTTGTTTTGGAGAAGAAAGCACTAAGCTACCAATTTTCTTGAGGTTTGAAGGTATCTTGCTAAGAACATCAAATCTACTTCAATTGATTGTTAATTGGTGGATTAGAGATGTTATATATACTATTTTGTGGAAGTTTTCATGGATTGTAGTAGAGTTTTGATAAATTTCATAGTTATTGGTATTTTTTTTATTTTATATGGTGAATTATGGTTGGTCGTGGAATGATAGTTGGAGATAGTGTAAAATGGAGATTTTGTGTGTTAATTGTGGTTTATTATGGAAATTCCAGCTTGTGTAGAATAATTTCAGTTTTAGGGTTTTGAATTGGGGCTTGATTATGGTTGGTTTTTGGAACTATCTTTTTGGCCATCTATGAAGGGCATTGTGGGCTTAATTAGGTGTGTTGTATGACCTATGATTTGTATGTGTAATTGTGATTGAATTGAGATGTGATTGGTAATTTATTGTAGGATGGAAAATAAGGAAATTACGGGGAAGTGCTGTCCAATCATTGAGAGCATTTGATTGCTTTGAATGAGTGGACTTTTGGTAGAAATGAAAGGCTTGGATTTGAACAAGGCAATGTCTGTGATAGATGGATCAAGAGCTGTGGTTGGTGAGTGATTCCATAACTATTTGCAAAGTTACTTTTTCAAACTATTTCTTACATTGCATACTCGATTGCATATCATGAGTGCTTGCATGTGTATCATGAAATGATTTGGCTCCAAATAGTTCTTGGGAAGTCTTGTGCTTAGAACAAACATCTCCACCACTGCTTATTTGGAGCACAAATGGCTCTCTATTACTGTTTGATTGTTAATTGATCTATTTGAGCATCGGATGTTTAAGTACAATGATTTTACTGGCTCACAAGAGCAATAAACGTACATTTGATTACTGATTCATGACATCATTGAAATGAACTATTGTGAAACTGGTTGGATTACTGATTTTACTGGTCACTCGCTGAGTTTCTTGCTCGCCCCAAAATATTTTTCCCCTCCACAGGGCTCGAGGCAGAAGAAAGTGCTTGTAGTCTTTATTGGTGTGACTAGATGAATTATCTCCTGTACAGTTTGAATTTGGACTCCTCTTGTGTAACAGTTGGGATTGTATGAATGTTTGGAATTGAAACGAGTGTATGTGTACGTTCCACGCTTGTGATATGTAAATTCATGGAGGCATTGATGTATTATTTGAGATGTACCTTGTAAGATTTGAGTACTGTAGATGTACCTTGTGTGTTTTCGATTCACTTGTGGTATATAATTCATGGAGCTTTTGAAAATGTAATATTTGAGATATGCATTGTATATATTTGAGGACTGTAGTGAGTCTCGGCGAGAGTTGAGCAGGCGGTCCGCCGAACCCTTCGGTTCGCTTTAGGGGAAGGTGGGGCCGTCACAGGTGGTATCAGAGCTGTTTCGCGTGGTCTCTGCGCGAAGTGAGCTTGGGCCAAGTGGTGATAGGGTCCCAATTATATGAATGTGCATAAAGGATGCAGTGCTCTTCTTGAGCGAAAGTGATGAATGTCATCTAGGATTTGTCCAATAGGATTTTGGCTAGGGTTTTGATAGATTATGGTGGTGGCCGGAATTATTGAGAAAAATTTTGGTTTTGCATCCTTCTTCTAGTCTTCTTGTTTGATTCAGGTTTGCACCACCCGATTTGTAAATGTTGAGATTTGGAAAACTTGAACTGCCAAAGACCGACTAAGCTGAACTCACATGAGACTTGTACCTGTTTAGGCGAGTGTGCTCTTACGTACACTTAATGGACCTGACTTGACTGAATATATGGTATCTCATTTACGCATGAGCAAGTAGCTTGATTCGTATATGACCTGTAAGTGGACTTGAATTCTGTGACTGTATGAGAATGTGAATTGCTGGGCATAGGCTAGGCGAGTGAGTTCTTATTCATACTCGTGCTCCATGAATTTGAAGTAATTGACCCTGCTTTTGAACTTGTATGTTTTATGTGTGGTTGTAGACCAGCTCCTACTCCTCTGAAGCGGTTGAACTGAACCACTCTGGTGGGGCATTGCCTGTTGTGTTATCAAGCACAACCATTCTTCTGGCGAGGCATGTCTGTTGTGTTGTCCAGTACCACCAGGGATGAACTTCTTGAACTGAGCCTCTCTGGTGGGGCATTGTCTGTTGTGTTATCAAGCACCGCCATGCTTCAGGCATTGTCCAGCACCACCAAGGGCAAATTCCTGAACTGATACTCAGAGACAAATTTCTGAACTGAAACCCTTTGGTGAAGTATAGCTGTATGCTAATTTGTTGTGTTGTCCTGCACCACCAGGGGAAAAATCTCCGATTTGAGGCTAAGCCATGTCCTGAATTTTCCAACATCTGGGACTTTAATTCCAGCTCAGGGCTGGTTGGTTGAATCGAGCCCTTGTACATGTTTTATTTGGTTACTTGTTTAGCTATCTATTGGCTCATTGTTAGGTGATAAATGGGATTGGATTGATTCTTAGTATTTGACCGACTTTCGAGGACTATTTTATTCTGATTAATACGAGTTGGAATGTCGAGGATGACATTCTTTCAATGGGGAGAGTTCGTGACGCCCGAAAGAAGAAGAAATGAAATTTCTAGTGAACAGTGAGAATCCGGCTGGAAATCCGGCCAGTTCTTGGCCTAATTGGCAGGGATTTTGGAAAAATTAGATTTCGCCTCTGCCAGCAATCCTTGGCCGGATTGTGACATGGCACCTTAGCAGCCAGGTTTGACCGGCTGTTTTCCAACGTTCTTATCTTGCTTTTGGCTGAGATTTCCCTCATTTCTTTCCTTGGCTTGGCCGAACCTTTTGAGAGGGAGAACAATAGAGGAAAACTCCATTTTTTTTCTTTTGATTTCCTTCACCAAAACTTGAGATTTCACCGCTAGTTTTGCAATCTATTCCGTACAAGTGCTCACTAAAGAGGTTTAAAGCTATTACTGGAGTTGTTTTGGAGGAGAAAGCACTAAGCTACCAATTTTCTTGAGGTTTGAAGGTATCTTGCTAAGAACATCATATCTACTTCAATTGATTGTTAATTGGTGGATTAGAGATGTTATATATACTATTTTGTGGAAGGTTTCATGGATTCTAGTTGAGTTTCGATAAATTTCATAGTTATTGGTATTTTTTTTATTTTATATGTCGAATTATGGTTGGTCGTGGAATGATAGTTGGAGATAGTGTAAAATGGAGCTTTTGTGTGTTAATTGTGGTTTATTGTGGAAATTCCAGCTTGTGTAGAATAATTTCAGTTTTAGGGTTTTGAATTGGGGCTTGATTATGGTTGGTTTTTGGAACTATCTTTTTGGCCATCTATGAAGGGCATTGTGGGCTTAATTAGGTGTGTTGTATGACCTATGATTTGTATGTGTAATTGTGATTGAATTGAGATGTGATTGGTAATGTATTGTAGGATGGAAAATAAGGAAATTACGGGGAAGTGCTGTCCAATCTTTGAGAGCATTTGATTGCTTTGAATGAGTGGACTCTTGGTAGAAATGAAAGGCTTGGACTTGAACAAGGTAATGTCTGTGATAGATGGATCAAGAGCTGTGGTTGGTGAGTGATTCCATAACTATTTGCAAAGTTACTTTTTTGACCTATTTCTTGCATTGCATACTCGATTGCATATCATGAGTGCTTGCATGTGTATCATGAAATGATTTGGCTCCAATGAGTTCTTGGGAAGTCTTATGCTCAGAACAAACATCTCTATCACTGTTTATTTGGAGCACAAATGGCTCTCTTTTACTGTTTGATTGTTAATTGATCTATTTGAGCATCGGATGTTTAAGTACAATGATTTCACTGGCTCACAAGAGCAATAAACGTACATTTGATTACTGATTCATGACATCATTGAAATGAACTATTGTGAAACTGGTTGGATTACTGATTTTACTGGTCACTCGCTGAGTTTCTAGCTCACCCCAAAATATTTTTCCCCTCCACAGGGCTCGAGGCAGAAGAAAGTGCTTGTAGTTTTTATTGGTGTGACTAGATGAATTATCTCCTGTACACTTTGAATTTGGACTCCTCTTGTGTAACCGTTGGGATTGTATGAATGTTTGGAATTGAAACGAGTGTATGTGTACGTTCCACGCTTGTGATTTGAAAATTCATGGAGGCATTGATGTATTATTTGGGATGTACCTTGTAAGATTTGAGTGTTGTAGATGTACCTTGTAAGTTTTCGATTCACTTGTGGTATAAAATTCTTGGAGCTTTTGAAATTGTAATATTTGAGATATGCATTGTATGTATTTGAGGACTGTAGTGAGTCCCGGTGAGAGTTGGGCAGGCGGTATCAGAGCAGTTTCGCGTGGCCTCTGCGCGAAGTGAGCTTGGGCCAAGTGGAGATAGGGTCCCAATTATATGAATGTGTATAATGGATACAGTGCTCTTCTTGAGCGAAAGTGATGAATGTCATCTAGGATTTGTCCAATAGGATTTTGGCTAGGGTTTTGATAGATTATGGTGGTGGCCGGAATTGTTGAGAAAAATTTTGATTTTGCATCCTTCTTCTAGTCTTCTTGTTTGATTCAGGTTTGCACCACCCGATTTGTAAATGTTGAGATTTGGAAAACTTGAACTGCCTGAGACCGACTAAGCTGAACTCACATGAGACTTGAACCTGTTTAGGCGAGTGTGCTCTTACACACACTTAATGGACCTGACTTGACTGAATATATGGTATCTCATTTACGCATGAGCAAGTAGCTTGATTCGTATATGACCTGTAAGTGGACTTGAATTCTGTGACTGTTTGAGAATGTGAATTGCTGGGCATAGGCTAGGCGAGTGAGTTCTTATTCATACTCGTGCTCCATGAATTTGAAGTAATTGACCCTGCTTTTGAACTTGTATGTTTTATGTGTGGTTGTAGACCGGCTACTACTCCTCTGAAGCGGTTGAACTGAACCACTCTGGTGGGGCATTGCCTGTTGTGTTATCAAGCACCACCATTCTTCTGGCGAGGCATGCCTGTTGTGTTGTCCAGTACTACCAGGGATGAACTTCTTGAACTGAGCCTCTCTGGTGGGGCATTGCCTGTTGTGTTATCAAGCACCGCCATGCTTCTGGCATTGTCCAGGACCACCAAGGGCAAATTCCTGAACTGAGACTCAGAGACAAATTTCTGAACTGAGACCCTTTGGTGAAGTATAGCTGTATGCTAATTTGTTGTGTTGTCCAGCACCACCAGGGGAAAAATCTCCGATTTGAGGCTAAGCCATGTCCTGAATTTTCCAAACATCTGGGACTTTAATTCCAGCTTAGGGCTGGTTGGTTGAATCGAGCCCTTGTACAAGTTTTATTTGTTTACTTGTTTAGCTATCTATTGGCTCATTGTTAAGTGATAAATGGGATTGGATTGATTCTTTGTACTTGATCGACTTTCGAGGACTATTTTGATCTGATTAATACAAGTTGGAATGTCGAGGACGACATTCTTTCAAGGGGGAGAGTTCGTGACGCCCGAAAGAAGAAGAAAGGAAATTTCTGGTGAACAGTGAGAATCCGGCTGGAAATCCGGCAAGTTCTTTGCCGGATTCTTGGTCGGATTCGCAGGGGTTTTGGAAAAAATTAGATTTCGCCACTGCCACGAATCCGGCCAGCAATCCTTGGCCGGATTGTGACATGGCACCTCAGCGGCCAGGTTTGACCGGCTGTTTTCCAACGTTCTTATCTTGCTTTTGGCTGAGATTTCCCTCATTTCTTTCCTTGGCTTGGCCGAACCCTTTGAGAGGGAGAACAAGAGAGGAAAACTCCATTTTTTTTCTTTTGATTTCCTTCACCAAAACTTGAGATTTCACCGCTAGTTTTGCAATCTATTCCATACAAGTGCTTACTAAGGAGGTTTAAAGCTATTGGTGGACTTGTTTTGGAGGAGAAAGCACTAAGCTACCAATTTTCTTGAGGTTTGAAGGTATCTTGCTAAGAACATTGTGAGAACCCGTAGTTTCCCTAATAATTTTCCTAGGGTTTTCCCCTTTAATTGCATGTTTTCTGCATTTTATGGCTTAGAAAAATTTTCTTGGTGGATTTTATGAGTAATTATAGTTTTTAGATGATTTTTCTAGCATTGGGTAGTTTTTGAAAAATTACGGATAGATTATGGACGTGGGCCCCACTAGTGCGAAAAGTTCGGAAAAATTCGGCCAGTAAGGTTAAGTTTCGGATACTGTGTAAAATTTATCGGGTGTTAAGAGATAAGTAGAGAATGTGAAGTGATTGATGTGAGAGGGGGAAAGAAGGATAGGAATGCATTTAAAGTAGTGACATGTGTCATTATATGGTTGGTGGTGATTTATGATTTACTATTCTTGTTTTTGACCTTTTGACTAATTGGTTAAATATCTTAAAAGTAACCACAAAAATCACCATTTCTTACTCCTTGGTGGCCGCCCTCTTAAGCTCAAGAAGGAAGAAAACTTCTTCAATTTTCAAGTTCCCAACTAGCTCAAATCATCCAAACCACTTGCCTAAACTTGTTTCTACTCCATACAATTCTTCCATTTGGTGCTAGTGAGTGTTTTGGTGAAGTTTTTTGGAGAAGCTAAGGTGTTCTACAACTCCCTCTCTCTTGTTTACTAGGTAAGTGGTGATTACACTTCCTCCTAGACTTAATGATGTTTAATTTGTGCCTAGTGGTGGCTAAAGTGTTGAAATTTGTGATTGATTTCTTGGTTTGAGATGAATTGGTGAAGTTTTTATTTTTTTGAGGAATTTTCTGGTTTAATGTGATCATGGTGTTGTGGTTATTTATGATGGTTGGTAATGAGGGGTTATGACTCTAGTAGGTGTGAATGATTGATAATTGCAACCAATTTTGGGTTTGGATTGAAATGTGAAAAGTTAGGGTTTCATAACCCCCTTTTCTGTCCGGTTTTGGATCATATGGTTAGAGGCTGAATTGGCCTTTTCTTAAAACATGAAAGTTGTAGGTATTGATGTTTTTGAGGTGCCTGTAAAATTTCAGGGTAATTGGAGTAGTGTAGAATGAGATATGTCGATTTTACTGTTGCTATTCTGGTTGATCAGAATGTGCGAACTGCGCTTGTAATCGTCTGTTTTGACTGGAATTGGTTTGGATTTGGATGTTGGTGTCTTCTGATGAAATTTAGCTTGATGTCTTAGCTACCGCATGCCTTTGGAATCAATGCATTTGGACCTGTATAGACTGAGTTGGACTAATTACAGCATAGTGTGATTTGTGAACCTGCAATTACGGTTCTGGTTTGGTATTCTGCATTTTTGACCTAGTTGTGCTAGGATTTGGACTGAGTGGCCTTCTACATTGTTGTAGCCCTGTCTTTTAGCTTCGAGATGGTGGGTCTTACACCCTCATCCGATAAGCGTAGAGTATTTTGTGCCATTACCGCAAAAGGAAGACGAAAACTATTTTTTTTGTTGAGGTCAAGTTAGTGCATTGCTGAAATTTCTGGTTTGCTATTATGCTTATATATGCATGTGAAACCCTATTGGGGTTGTGATTGGTATGGCTTTATGACTCGTTATCGAGTCTTCTGGTATTTGTTTACATGTTCTAGGGCGTGACGTTAGTGCACGACGTACTTTGGACGGCGGTGCATGAAACCTCACCTACGTGAGTGGTGAGTATACTACTCACTTGGATGTTTCTAATGTGGCTTTGCTATATGTGATTGTGATGCCTTGAAGGCTTGTTTGGCTATTGGAAATGATTAGGGTGAGGGTGTACTTGACCGCCCTCATTCCTTTTATTCCTGTGAATGACTGTTTACCGTTTCACTGTATTATTGCACTTGCTATATGAGATATTGAATTCCATTCATGGGAAATTGTTTGGGTGTCGGTTGGACGAGTATCCAACGGCCCTACTGTACTACTGAGCTCGACCCCGTTGGTAGTCACTTGAATCGAGCCAGCGAGGGCTTGGTCGTGAAAATTGACTAGCCACGGGGACTGAAATGGGAATCTTGTGGTAATGAGACCTTTGGTTCCGGTGTACTCGAGTATCACCTAAAGTTACTGCTTGGAGTGCGGGCCCGGTTGGGGTATGTTGGGTGGAAGGAATGGAAGTGAAGTGAGGTCTACGGTTTGGTACTTTTAACATTGACGGAGGGTCAATGAGGTTGGATCAAGAATGCAAGCGTGGAAATGGGCTCTTGAGAGCCGTCCGTATCCTTTTACCGATTTATTTTGCTTCTTATTTGTATACTTGAAATGAACGGTTATGCTTAAGTGATCTTTGTTGCTTATGTGGTAGTAACTCACTGAGCTTTAGCTCACTCCGTTCCATTTGTTTACCTTACAGGAAAATGATCATTTTGGAAGATCATACTTGTTGGTTGCCAAATTGAGCCATGTATATGTCTATTTTGAATAGCTCTTTGCATGAAACCCTAATGTGTATTGGGTTCATCTTTTGATTGGCAAACCGAATATGTGTATCTATGATGAATAGCTTTTGACATGCCAATGTGGTTGTAAATATTGAATTTCCATGTATTTATGTCTGGTTGATGTTTCGTTGACTTTCGGATCGATTCGACTTGTCCGAGCGCACTTTTACTTTCCCGAAACGTTTTAGATCGCGTGTATCTGCCCGTAGTCCTGGCGAGAGCTGGGCAGGCAGTCCGCTAACCCCTTTGGTTCGCCTTAGGGGAAGGTGGGGCTGTCACAGACATCATATCTACTTGAATTGATTGTTAATTGATGGATTAGAGATGTTATATATACTATTTTGTGGAAGGTTTCATGGATTGTAGTAGAGTTTTGATAAATTTCATTGTTATTGGTATTTTTTTTATTTTATATGTCGAATTATGGTTGGTCGTGGAATGATAGTTGGAGATAGTGTAAAATGGAGATTTTGTGTTAATTGTGGTTTATTATGGAAATTCCAGCTTGTGTAGAATAATTTCAGTTTTAGGGTTTTGAATTGGGGCTTGATTATGGTTGGTTTTTGGAACTATCTTTTTGGCCATCTATGAAGGGCATTGTGGGCTTAATTAGGTGTGTTGTATGACCTATGATTTGTATGTGTAATTGTGATTGAATTGAGATGTGATTGGTAATTTATTGTAGGATGGAAAATAAGGAAATTACGGGGAAGTGCTGTCCAATCATTGAGAGCATTTGATTGCTTTGAATGAGTGGACTTTTGGTAGAAATGAAAGGCTTGGATTTGAACAAGGCAATGTCTGTGATAGATGGATCAAGAGCTGTGGTTGGTGAGTGATTCCATAACTATTTGCAAAGTTACTTTTTCAAACTATTTCTTACATTGCATACTCGATTGCATATCATGAGTGCTTGCATGTGTATCATGAAATGATTTGGCTCCAAATAGTTCTTGGGAAGTCTTGTGCTTAGAACAAACATCTCCACCACTGCTTATTTGGAGCACAAATGGCTCTCTATTACTGTTTGATTGTTAATTGATCTATTTGAGCATCGGATGTTTAAGTACAATGATTTTACTGGCTCACAAGAGCAATAAACGTACATTTGATTACTGATTCATGACATCATTGAAATGAACTATTGTGAAACTGGTTGGATTACTGATTTTACTGGTCACTCGCTGAGTTTCTTGCTCGCCCCAAAATATTTTTCCCCTCCACAGGGCTCGAGGCAGAAGAAAGTTCTTGTAGTCTTTATTGGTGTGACTAGATGAATTATCTCCTGTACAGTTTGAATTTGGACTCCTCTTGTGTAACAGTTGGGATTGTATGAATGTTTGGAATTGAAACGAGTGTATGTGTACGTTCCACGCTTGTGATATGTAAATTCATGGAGGCATTGATGTATTATTTGAGATGTACCTTGTAAGATTTGAGTACTGTAGATGTACCTTGTGTGTTTTCGATTCACTTGTGGTATATAATTCATGGAGCTTTTGAAAATGTAATATTTGAGATATGCATTGTATATATTTGAGGACGATTAGCTAACGGCTTTAGTTTTCAACATTCGGGCTTTCTCTCTATATTCGGGCTTCCTCACCATTTTCGGGCTTTGCAAGTTTAGTAGGGTTTCATGGCGGCTCCCCAGCATGGGGAGGCGCCGTTTCTTGCTCGTCCTACAAAGACGTTTGCCACCATTCTTTCTCAATCTCAGTCTTCTTCGTCCTCTGGCATTGGCCATCTCAGTACTTACAAGGGGGAGCCTTCGTTGGTGATTTCCCGTCAAGATATGATACAGATAGCAGCATCTTATTCTAATGCACTGGTTGGCAGGTTTTCAGTTGGTCGCCCTTCCATGGAGATTATTCACAAATTTATCGTTTCTTTGGGGCTGAGGGGTGAGTGTCCGATAGGGTTATTAGATTCCAAGCATATTCTTTTATGGCCTTCCGTGGAGGAGGATTACACCAGACTCTGGTGTCGCAAGTCTTGGTACATTGGCAAATTTCATATGTCCCTGTCGAAATGGACAATCGATTTTAAACCGGGAGCAGAGTCGTCCATCGCGCCAGTTTGGGTCAATTTCCCAGGTCTTCCATTGCCGTTTTTTTAAAAGTAATTTCTGCTTAAGCTGGGTAACTTACTTGGCCGCCCATTAAAGGTGGATGAAGCTACGGCTTCGCTGAAGCGTCCGTCTGTAGCGCGTATATTATTGGAAGTCGATGTATTGCATTCTCCAAGATCCAGGATTTGGATCGGAGATGACCAGTGGGGTTTTTGGCAGAAAATTGAGTATGAAGAATATCCTTCGTATTGCGTTTTTTGCTCGTCAATTGGTCATGTTGAAAGTACCTGTCATCAGAAACATCCGGAATTGCGGCCTGTGCGACGTGCTAGACCATCAGCTTCGACTCAAGTCAGGCAAGTCTTTCAACCAAAGGGAGGCCCGGCTGTCGATGAATCTCTTCCTGTGGTGGATTCAGGGCTTGTGATAGTCCCAAGGGTACAAGTGCGGGAAAACAGTAATCCCGCTGCAGATGTCTCCATTGCTGGTATTCCATCGTCATCGTCGAACCCTGTTAGGAGTAGCCCTACTCAAGCTAATGTTCATGCTCAAGATCCCGTTCTCCCTGATTCATACCGGGGGGGTGCTGCGGATACGCAGAATGATATCCCTGTACTGACCCGTTTTCCCCTGGATTCTTCTTCTCCGGTTAAAGCTTTATCGGACACAATCCCTTCTTTCGACCGAGATGATATTTTGTTGACTAAGTCTGTGACTGCAATGCCGCAGCATGCGCGGGCTTGTTCACTCTCTCCTCGACGGCATGAAGGTCATGCTCGTCTAGTGCGCTATAACTCCGAAGGGCAGTTAGGGTTGAAAAGTATTTCTTTGGATGAGTTAAAAAATTTTGGGGATCGGCTGGCCAGCAGAATCACAGCTTCTAAGTTATGTGATGACCCGGTTGTCCCTGGAGCACTTCTGGATGATACAGACACTCAATTGCTGCAAAATTTGGTCCAAGGTCACAAGACTCGTGGTCGGCAGACCAGGAAAAGAGAAGGTAAGATTTCATCTGCTCGTTATAACCTTCGGTCTCATAATGTTAGATCCGATTAAGTTTATGGTGTGGAACATTCGTGGTGCTGCGAATAAGGAGTCGTTGCGGCATATTCGTTGCGCTTGTAGATCAAACGATATTCGTTTACTGATTCTCTTGGAACCATTAGCTAATGTCTCCCATTTGGAGAGTGTGCAGCTGTTCTTGGGTTTTGATTTTGCTCAGTCCTTCGTGCATAACAAAATTTGGATATTCTGGTGTTCAGATGCGCGATATTCTTTTGTAGAAGCTGCGGATCAGGTGGTCCATATACATGTGTCTTTCCCCTCTGGTTCTTCCATTTTTATTTCGGCTGTTTACGCGAGGTGTAACAGAATTGGTAGGCGACAGTTATGGGAGGCTCTGGAGCAATTTTCAACGTCTGTTACGCTCCCATGGATGGCCGTAGGGGATTACAACGTTATTTCTTCAGCGGAGGAAAGGATTGGAGGTTCAGCCCCGAATATTCGTGATCTGGAAGAATTTAACTCTGCATTAAATCAGAGTGGACTATTTCCAGTTCAGTTTGATGGGTCTGCCTGCACATGGACAAATGGGCGTATGTGGCAGCGGCTTGATCGAGCGGTCGTTAATGCTGTTTGGCTGTCTTCTATTGAGCTGACTCGAGTTGCTCATCTTCAGCGAGGGCGGTCTGATCATTGTCCGTTGCTGGTTAAGGGAGGAAGTATGACAACGCGGCGGTCTTCCTTTCGATTTCTTAATGTTTGGCGGAGTCATCCTACTTTTCAACAAACAGTAAGGTCTGCTTGGGCTCACCCTGTTGCTGGAATTGGAATGCAGAAATTTTTTAATAAATTGAAGGTGGTTAAGAGAGTTTTAGTTGGATGGAATGTGGATGTTTTTGGGAATGTCTCTCAACGGGTCAAAGTGGCAGCGGATAACCTATTGGCCAAGGAATTGTTGTATGATCAAAATAGGGACATGTTGTCTAGGTCGGCAGTACATGAGGCACGGGCAATTCATTCTCGGGAGCTAGCGTTAGAATGTGAATTCTGGAGACAGAAGGCAGCGATCAAATGGATCAAAGAGGGCGATGCGAATACCTCTTTTTTCCATGCAACGGTTAAGCAGAAACGCAGCTCTAATTTTATTGCACGGATTAGGGGCACCGGGGACAGTTGGTTTGATAGTATCGAGGATATTAAGCTGTCAGCGACTGATTTTTTCTCCTCTTTGTTCACAGCAGACCGCGATGTTTGTTCTGGGAGCAGACCGTCACTTGAGCTGCCTAAGCTTACGCAAGAGGAGAATGACATGCTGCTGAAATCTCCAACGGTGGATGAAGTTTATACGGTGGTGTGCTCAATGGACCCTCAGAGCGCTACGGGGCCTGATGGGTTTAGAGGGGGCTTTTATCAAAGTTGTTGGGAGTGTATAAGAGATGACTTCATGGACGGGGTGCAGGATTTTTTTGCTGGTGCCACAATGCCCCGCGGATTTTCCAGTACGACGATCATTTTACTTCCCAAGAGGGAAGGTGCATGTGAGTGGAAAGATTTCCGACCAATAAGTTTAGCTAATGTTAGTGCAAAGATCATTTCTAAGATTTTGTCCACCCGTATCAACCAGCTCCTTCCTAGGTTGATTTTAGAGTTTCAGACTGGCTTTATCCCGGGCAGGGGAATACAAGATAATGTTTTGCTAGCTCAGGAATTAATTCTGGATTTGGACAAGAAACTGCGTCACCCTAACGTAATTTTGAAGTTGGATATGGAGAAGGCATACGACAGGGTGGACTGGGGGTTTTTATTATATATGCTTCGAGAATTTGGTTTTAAAGAAGGTGTAGTGGATCTGATTTTTCGGTTAATATCCAACGTCTGGTTTTCTGTCCTGGTTAATGGGGAACTCACCGGCTTTTTCAAGTCGACTAGAGGGGTTCGTCAGGGGGATCCGTTATCGTCCACTCTTTTCCTTTTTGTCTCGGAATTTCTTGGAAGGGGTCTTCAGCGGATGTTTACTAGTACGCCAGCGTTTAGATTTTTGTCTAAGGGAGGGCTGGTCCCGTTTCTTGCGTTTGCCGATGACGTGATTATCTTCACCCGGGCATCGACTGAATGCCTACAGGCTGTGTTGTCCTTTCTACAGGAATATCAAACTCTTTCTGGCCAAAAAATTAATCTCTCCAAGAGTCGGTTTCTGTGTTCGTCGAAGCTCCCTTCGGAGGTTATCCAATTAATTCAGTAAGTAACGGGATTTCAAGGGCAGCCTTGGCCTGTCAAATATTTGGGAGTCCCACTTTCTCTTGGCCGTAATAAAAGTGTCTTATTTGATGGAGTAATTGCCTCCGTGAGAGCGAAGCTTCATCATTGGAGTTCCCGGTTTCTGTCTGCTGGGGGGAAACTCATCTTGATTCGTCATGTGTTGAGTTCAATGCCTCTTTACCTCTTGCAGGTTACTAAACCGCCTAAGGGGGTCTTTCTTAGATTGGGCAAGTTGTTTAACGCTTTTTTGTGGGATGGCAAGGATGGTCGGAGGATTCATTGGTCCTCTTGGGAAAAAGTATGCTTTCCAGTTGAAGAAGGGGGGTTGGGGTTTCGATCTCTATTTGATTTAGAGAGGGCTTTTGCAATGAAATTATGGTGGACAATACGTCAAAAGAGCTCTCTTTGGGCCAGATTTATGCACCGTAAGTACATTGGCGAGCAACATCCATGTTTGGTTTCGGCTGCTGTGGGGTCGGCAACATGGAAGAGGGTCTGTTTGGTTCGGGCTATCACTGAGGATAATATTCGTTGGCGGCTTGGTGAAGGATTCATCGATTTGTGGTATGATCGATGGCTGTTCAATGAACCTCTTAGCAGACAGGTTACTGGTGCGCCTCCTCACTTTTTGGTAGCTGAGTTTTATACCTCAGCGGGGTGGAATACTGATCGTCTCCTCCAGGTCCTTCCTCGATCTATTGTTAATATTATTTCCCAAACACTTGTTGATCCGAAACTTAAGGACGAGTTAATTTGGGCTCCTTCCGCTGATGGTACATTTTCTGTGTCGTCAGCCTGGGAACTAGTTCGACAGCGGCGTAACATGTCTTTGGTTTGCCGTGGAATTTGGTGTCCGTTGCTCCCGTTAAAAATGTCGTACTTAGCTTGGAGGGTTTTGTCTGACTTCCTCCCTCTGGACGACAAGCTCCGGTCTAGAGGAATGGCCATGGTTTCCAAATGTGATTGCTGTGGTAATGCGGTGGAATCTTTGAATCATATTTTTTTACATGGCAGGTTAGCAAGTGCGGTTTGGCAGCATTTCTTTCTGGCTTGCGGAATTCCGTGGCGTTCATTTTCATGTGTTTCTTCACTGCTAGTGGTGTGGTTTCAATCTTCTAGCAATGGCCGATTGGATCATGTTCGGTGTGTAATACCGGTGGTAGTGTTATGGTTTCTATGGCGTAGTAGAAATGATGCTCGGTTTGGAAATATTCACCCTGTCTATTCCAAAGTTATTTTCGACGCCAATGGGTGGTTGGTTGCTAAGGGGGCGGCATGTATGCTAAACAGAGTGCAGTTGGAGGGGGATATGGATACGTATTTTGCACGCTTCTTTCGGATCAAACCAGCTAAATCCTTCTGTCTGAAGGCTATATCATGGATGAAGCCGCCTTGGGGGTCGTTCAGACTTAACACAGATGCAAGTGTAATCAATGGTTTGGCTAAAGGTGGTGGGGTGATACGTGATTCTGAAGGGAAGATGCTTGGTGCTTTTTATAAGGAATTTGGGGAATATGAGGTGGTATATGCGGAGGGCTTAGCATTGTTTACTGGGCTGCAGTGGTGTATGGAGACGGGGTTGTCAGATATTTTGGTAGAGGTGGATTCCTTAGTGTTGGTAAGGTTGGTTCAGAGTCAATCTGTTGGTAAGTGGCCGTTGTGTAGCGTCTTAGGTCAAATTCGCTTGTTACTGGGCAAGGTGAAGGGGTCTATTACACATATTCATCGTGAGGCGAATGCCGTGGCAGACAGCTTAGCAGCGTTATCTCGAGAGAGTCCATATGTTACTTTCCAATCTTTTCAGCAGCTTCCAAGTAGAGTTCGGTCGCTGATTAATTTGGATGCAATAGGTTATCCATACATTCGCAGATTTTCTGTGTAGGAATAGCTCCTAGTTCTCCGGCATGTATTGAAGGTTGGGATTGTTTCCACCTTCTTGGTTTTATCCTTTACAATAAATAAATGATCGGGGGTTTTCCCCTTTTATAAAAAAAATATATATATATTTGAGGACTGTAGTGAGTCCCGGCGAGAGTTGGGCAGGCGGTCCGCCGAACCCTTCGGTTCGCATTAGGGGAAGGTGGGGCCGTCACAGGTGGTATCAGAGCTGTTTCGCGTGATCTCTGCGCGAAGTGAGCTTGGGCCAAGTGGTGATAGGGTCCCAATTATATGAATGTGCATAAAGGATGCAGTGCTCTTCTTGAGCGAAAGTGATGAATGTCATCTAGGATTTGTCCAATAGGATTTTGGCTAGGGTTTTGATAGATTATGGTGGTGGCCGGAATTGTTGAGAAAAATTTTGGTTTTGCATCCTTCTTCTAGTCTTCTTGTTTGATTCAGGTTTGCACCACCCGATTTGTAAATGTTGAGATTTGGAAAACTTGAACTGCCAGAGACCGACTAAGTTGAACTCACATGAGACTTGAACCTGTTTAGGCGAGTGTGCTCTTACGTACACTTAATGGACCTGACTTGACTGAATATATGGTATCTCATTTACGCATGAGCAAGTAGCTTGATTCGTATATGACCTGTAAGTGGACTTGAATTCTGTGACTGTTTGAGAATGTGAATTGCTGGGCATAGGCTAGGCGAGTGAGTTCTTATTCATACTCGTGCTCCATGAATTTGAAGTAATTGACCCTGCTTTTGAACTTGTATGTTTTATGTGTGGTTGTAGACCAGCTACTACTCCTCTGAAGCGGTTGAACTGAACCACTCTGGTGGGGCATTGCCTGTTGTGTTATCAAGCACCACCATTCTTCTGGCGAGGCATGCCTGTTGTGTTGTCCAGTACCACCAGGGATGAACTTCTTGAACTGAGCCTCTCTGGTGGGGCATTGCCTGTTGTGTTATCAAGCACCGCCATACTTCTGGCATTGTCCAGCACCACCAAGGGCAAATTCCTGAACTGATACTCAGAGACAAATTTCTAAACTGAGACCCTTTGGTGAAGTATAGCTGTATGCTAATTTGTTGTGTTGTCCAGCACCACCAGGGAAAAAATCTCCAATTTGAGGCTAAGCCATGTCCTGAATTTTCCAAACATCTGGGACTTTAATTCCAGCTCAGGGCAGGTTGGTTGAATCGAGCCCTTGTACATGTTTTATTTGGTTACTTGTTTAGCTATCTATTGGCTCATTGTTAGGTGATAAATGGGATTGGAGTGATTCTTAGTATTTGACCGACTTTCGAGGACTATTTTAATCTGATTAATACGAGTTGGAATGTCGAGGATGACATTCTTTCAATGGGGAGAGTTCGTGACGCCCGAAAGAAGAAGAAATGAAATTTCTGGTGAACAGTGAGAATCCGGCTGAAAATCCGGCCAGTTCTTGGCCGAATTGGCAGGGGTTTTGGAAAAATTAGATTTCGCCTCTGCCAGCAATCCTTGGCCGGATTGTGACATGGCACCTCAGCAGCCAGGTTTGACCGGCTGTTTTCCAACGTTCTTATCTTGCTTTTGGCTGAGATTTCCCTCATTTCTTTCCTTGGCTTGGCCGAACCTTTTGAGAGGGAGAACAATAGAGGAAAACTCCATTTTTTTTCTTTTGATTTCCTTCACCAAAACTTGAGATTTCACCGCTAGTTTTGCAATCTATTCCGTACAAGTGCTCACTAAAGAGGTTTAAAGCTATTACTGGAGTTGTTTTGGAGGAGAAAGCACTAAGCTACCAATTTTCTTGAGGTTTAAAGGTATCTTGCTAAGAACATCATATCTACTTCAATTGATTGTTAATTGGTGGATTAGAGATGTTATATATACTATTTTGTGGAAGGTTTCATGGATTCTAGTTGAGTTTTGATAAATTTCATAGTTATTGCTATTTTTTTTATTTTATATGTCGAATTATGGTTGGTCGTGGAATGATTGTTGGAGATAGTGTAAAATGGAGCTTTTGTGTGTTAATTGTGGAAATTCCAGCTTGTGTAGAATAATTTCAATTTTAGGGTTTTGAATTGGGGCTTGATTATGATTGGTTTTTGGAACTATCTTTTTGGCCATCTATGAAGGGCATTGTGGGTTTAATTAGGTGTGTTGTATGACCTATGATTTGTATGTGTAATTGTGATTGAATTGAGATGTGATTGGTAATGTATTGTAGGATGGAAAATAAGGAAATTACGGGAAAGTGCTGTCCAATCTTTGAGAGCATTTGATTGCTTTGAATGAGTGGACTCTTGGTAGAAATGAAAGGCTTGGACTTGAACAAGGCAATGTCTGTGATAGATGGATCAAGAGCTGTGGTTGGTGAGTGATTCCATAACTATTTGCAAAGTTACTTTTTTGAACTATTTCTTGCATTGCATACTCGATTGCATATCATGAGTGCTTGCATGTGTATCATGAAATGATTTGGCTCCAATGAGTTCTTGGGAAGTCCCGTGCTCAGAACAAACATCTACATCACTGTTTATTTGGAGCACAAATGGCTCTCTTTTACTGTTTGATTGTTAATTGATCTATTTGAGCATCGGATGTTTAAGTACAATGATTTCACTGGCTCACAAGAGCAATAAACGTACATTTGATTACTGATTCATGACATCATTGAAATGAACTATTGTGAAATTGGTTGGATTACTGATTTTACTGGTCTCTCGCTGAGTTTCTAGCTCACCCCAAAATATTTTTTCCCTCCACAGGGCTCGAGGCAGAAGAAAGTGCTTGTAGTTTTTATTGGTGTGACTAGATGAATTATCTCCTGTACAGTTTGAATTTGGACTCCTCTTGTTTAACCGTTGGGATTGTATGAATGTTTGGGATTGAAACGAGTGTATGTGTACGTTCCACGCTTGTGATTTGAAAATTCATGGAGGCATTGATGTATTATTTGGGATGTACCTTGTAAGATTTGAGTGTTGTAGATGTACCTTGTAAGTTTTCGATTCACTTGTGGTATAAAATTCTTGGAGCTTTTGAAATTGTAATATTTGAGATATGCATTGTATGTATTTGAGGACTGTAGTGAGTCCCGGTGAGAGTTGGGCAGGCGGTATCAGAGCAGTTTCGCGTGGCCTCTGCGCGAAGTGAGCTTGGGCCAAGTGGAGATAGGGTCCCAATTATATGAATGTGTATAATGGATACAGTGCTCTTCTTGAGCGAAAGTGATGAATGTCATCTAGGATTTGTCCAATAGGATTTTGGCTAGGGTTTTGATAGATTATGGTGGTGGCCGGAATTGTTGAGAAAAATTTTGATTTTGCATCCTTCTTCTAGTCTTCTTGTTTGATTCAGGTTTGCACCACCCGATTTGTAAATGTTGAGATTTGGAAAACTTGAACTGCCTGAGACCGACTAAGCTGAACTCACATGAGACTTGAACCTGTTTAGGCGAGTGTGCTCTTACACACACTTAATGGACCTGACTTGACTGAATATATGGTATCTCATTTACGCATGAGCAAGTAGCTTGATTCGTATATGACCTGTAAGTGGACTTGAATTCTGTGACTATTTGAGAATGTGAATTGCTGGGCATAGGCTAGGCGAGTGAGTTCTTATTCATACTCGTGCTCCATGAATTTGAAGTAATTGACCCTGCTTTTGAACTTGTATGTTTTATGTGTGGTTGTAGACCGGCTACTACTCCTCTGAAGCGGTTGAACTGAACCACTCTGGTGGGGCATTGTCTGTTGTGTTATCAAGCACCACCATTCTTCTGGCGAGGCATGCCTGTTGTGTTGTCCAGTACCACCAGGGATGAACTTCTTGAACTAAGCCTCTCTGGTGGGGCATTGCCTGTTGTGTTATCAAGCACCGCCATGCTTCTGGCATTGTCCAGCACCACCAAGGGCAAATTCCTGAACTGAGACTTAGAGACAAATTTCTGAACTGAGACCCTTTGGTGAAGTATAGCTGTATGCTAATTTGTTGTGTTGTCCAGCACCACCAGGGGAAAAATCTCCGATTTGAGGCTAAGCCATGTCCAGAATTTTCCAAACATCTGGGACTTTAATTCCAGCTCAGGGCTGGTTGGTTGAATCGAGCCCTTGTACAAGTTTTATTTGGTTACTTGTTTAGCTATCTATTGGCTCATTGTTAAGTGATAAATGGGATTGGATTGATTCTTTGTACTTGATCGACTTTCGAGGACTATTTTGATCTGATTAATACAAGTTGGAATGTCGAGGACGACATTCTTTCAAGGGGGAGAGTTCGTGACGCCCGAAAGAAGAAAAAAGGAAATTTCTGGTGAACAGTGAGAATCCGGCTGGAAATCCGGCAAGTTCTTTGCCGGATTCTTGGTCGGATTAGCAGGGGTTTTGGAAAAAATTAGATTTCGCCACTGCCACGAATCCGGCCAGCAATCCTTGGCCGGATTGTGACATGGCACCTCAGCAGCCAGGTTTGACCGGCTGTTTTCCAACGTTCTTATCTTGCTTTTGGCTGAGATTTCCCTCATTTCTTTCCTTGGCTTGGCCGAACCTTTTGAGATGGAGAACAAGAGAGGAAAACTCCATTTTTTTTCTTTTGATTTCCTTCACCAAAACTTGATATTTCACCGCTAGTTTTGCAATCTATTCCATACAAGTGCTTACTAAGGAGGTTTAAAGCTATTGGTGGACTTGTTTTGGAGGAGAAAGCACTAAGCTACCAATTTTCTTGAGGTTTGAAGGTATCTTGCTAAGAACATCATATCTACTTGAATTGACTGTTAATTGATGGATTAGAGATGTTATATATACTATTTTGTGGAAGGTTTCATGGATTGTAGTAGAGTTTTGATAAATTTCATAGTTATTGGTATTTTTTTTATTTTATATGGTGAATTATGGTTGGTCGTGGAATGATAGTTGGAGATAGTGTAAAATGGAGATTTTGTGTGTTAATTGTGGTTTATTATGGAAATTCCAGCTTGTGTAGAATAATTTCAGTTTTAGGGTTTTGAATTGGGGCTTGATTATGGTTGGTTTTTGGAACTATCTTTTTGGCCATCTATGAAGGGCATTGTGGGCTTAATTAGGTGTGTTGTATGACCTATGATTTGTATGTGTAATTGTGATTGAATTGAGATGTGATTGGTAATTTATTGTAGGATGGAAAATAAGGAAATTACGGGGAAGTGCTGTCCAATCATTGAGAGCATTTGATTGCTTTGAATGAGTGGACTTTTGGTAGAAATGAAAGGCTTGGATTTGAACAAGGCAATGTCTGTGATAGATGGATCAAGAGCTGTGGTTGGTGAGTGATTCCATAACTATTTGCAAAGTTACTTTTTCAAACTATTTCTTACATTGCATACTCGATTGCATATCATGAGTGCTTGCATGTGTATCATGAAATGATTTGGCTCCAAATAGTTCTTGGGAAGTCTTGTGCTTAGAACAAACATCTCCACCACTGCTTATTTGGAGCACAAATGGCTCTCTATTACTGTTTGATTGTTAATTGATCTATTTGAGCATCGGATGTTTAAGTACAATGATTTTACTGGCTCACAAGAGCAATAAACGTACATTTGATTACTGATTCATGACATCATTGAAATGAACTATTGTGAAACTGGTTGGATTACTGATTTTACTGGTCACTCGCTGAGTTTCTTGCTCGCCCCAAAATATTTTTCCCCTCCACAGGGCTCGAGGCAGAAGAAAGTGCTTGTAGTCTTTATTGGTGTGACTAGATGAATTATCTCCTGTACAGTTTGAATTTGGACTCCTCTTGTGTAACAGTTGGGATTGTATGAATGTTTGGAATTGAAACGAGTGTATGTGTACGTTCCACGCTTGTGATATGTAAATTCATGGAGGCATTGATGTATTATTTGAGATGTACCTTGTAAGATTTGAGTACTGTAGATGTACCTTGTGTGTTTTCGATTCACTTGTGGTATATAATTCATGGAGCTTTTGAAAATGTAATATTTGAGATATGCATTGTATATATTTGAGGACTGTAGTGAGTCTCGGCGAGAGTTGAGCAGGCGGTCCGCCGAACCCTTCGGTTCGCTTTAGGGGAAGGTGGGGCCGTCACAGGTGGTATCAGAGCTGTTTCGCGTGGTCTCTGCGCGAAGTGAGCTTGGGCCAAGTGGTGATAGGGTCCCAATTATATGAATGTGCATAAAGGATGCAGTGCTCTTCTTGAGCGAAAGTGATGAATGTCATCTAGGATTTGTCCAATAGGATTTTGGCTAGGGTTTTGATAGATTATGGTGGTGGCCGGAATTATTGAGAAAAATTTTGGTTTTGCATCCTTCTTCTAGTCTTCTTGTTTGATTCAGGTTTGCACCACCCGATTTGTAAATGTTGAGATTTGGAAAACTTGAACTGCCAAAGACCGACTAAGCTGAACTCACATGAGACTTGTACCTGTTTAGGCGAGTGTGCTCTTACGTACACTTAATGGACCTGACTTGACTGAATATATGGTATCTCATTTACGCATGAGCAAGTAGCTTGATTCGTATATGACCTGTAAGTGGACTTGAATTCTGTGACTGTATGAGAATGTGAATTGCTGGGCATAGGCTAGGCGAGTGAGTTCTTATTCATACTCGTGCTCCATGAATTTGAAGTAATTGACCCTGCTTTTGAACTTGTATGTTTTATGTGTGGTTGTAGACCAGCTCCTACTCCTCTGAAGCGGTTGAACTGAACCACTCTGGTGGGGCATTGCCTGTTGTGTTATCAAGCACAACCATTCTTCTGGCGAGGCATGTCTGTTGTGTTGTCCAGTACCACCAGGGATGAACTTCTTGAACTGAGCCTCTCTGGTGGGGCATTGCCTGTTGTGTTATCAAGCACCGCCATGCTTCAGGCATTGTCCAGCACCACCAAGGGCAAATTCCTGAACTGATACTCAGAGACAAATTTCTGAACTGAAACCCTTTGGTGAAGTATAGCTGTATGCTAATTTGTTGTGTTGTCCTGCACCACCAGGGGAAAAATCTCCGATTTGAGGCTAAGCCATGTCCTGAATTTTCCAAACATCTGGGACTTTAATTCCAGCTCAGGGCTGGTTGGTTGAATCGAGCCCTTGTACATGTTTTATTTGGTTACTTGTTTAGCTATCTATTGGCTCATTGTTAGGTGATAAATGGGATTGGAGTGATTCTTAGTATTTGACCGACTTTCGAGGACTATTTTAATCTGATTAATACGAGTTGGAATGTCGAGGATGACATTCTTTCAATGGGGAGAGTTCGTGACGCCCGAAAGAAGAAGAAATGAAATTTCTAGTGAACAGTGAGAATCCGGCTGGAAATCCGGCCAGTTCTTGGCCTAATTGGCAGGGATTTTGGAAAAATTAGATTTCGCCTCTGCCAGCAATCCTTGGCCGGATTGTGACATGGCACCTTAGCAGCCAGGTTTGACCGGCTGTTTTCCAACGTTCTTATCTTGCTTTTGGCTGAGATTTCCCTCATTTCTTTCCTTGGCTTGGCCGAACCTTTTGAGAGGGAGAACAATAGAGGAAAACTCCATTTTTTTTCTTTTGATTTCCTTCACCAAAACTTGAGATTTCACCGCTAGTTTTGCAATCTATTCCGTACAAGTGCTCACTAAAGAGGTTTAAAGCTATTACTGGAGTTGTTTTGGAGGAGAAAGCACTAAGCTACCAATTTTCTTGAGGTTTGAAGGTATCTTGCTAAGAACATCATATCTACTTCAATTGATTGTTAATTGGTGGATTAGAGATGTTATATATACTATTTTGTGGAAGGTTTCATGGATTCTAGTTGAGTTTCGATAAATTTCATAGTTATTGGTATTTTTTTTATTTTATATGTCGAATTATGGTTGGTCGTGGAATGATAGTTGGAGATAGTGTAAAATGGAGCTTTTGTGTGTTAATTGTGGTTTATTGTGGAAATTCCAGCTTGTGTAGAATAATTTCAGTTTTAGGGTTTTGAATTGGGGCTTGATTATGGTTGGTTTTTGGAACTATCTTTTTGGCCATCTATGAAGGGCATTGTGGGCTTAATTAGGTGTGTTGTATGACCTATGATTTGTATGTGTAATTGTGATTGAATTGAGATGTGATTGGTAATGTATTGTAGGATGGAAAATAAGGAAATTACGGGGAAGTGCTGTCCAATCTTTGAGAGCATTTGATTGCTTTGAATGAGTGGACTCTTGGTAGAAATGAAAGGCTTGGACTTGAACAAGGCAATGTCTGTGATAGATGGATCAAGAGCTGTGGTTGGTGAGTGATTCCATAACTATTTGCAAAGTTACTTTTTTGAACTATTTCTTGCATTGCATACTCGATTGCATATCATGAGTGCTTGCATGTGTATCATGAAATGATTTGGCTCCAATGAGTTCTTGGGAAGTCTTGTGCTCAGAACAAACATCTCCATCACTGTTTATTTGGAGCACAAATGGCTCTCTTTTACTGTTTGATTGTTAATTGATCTATTTGAGCATCGGATGTTTAAGTACAATGATTTCACTGGCTCACAAGAGCAATAAACGTACATTTGATTACTGATTCATGACATCATTGAAATGAACTATTGTGAAACTGGTTGGATTACTGATTTTACTGGTCACTCGCTGAGTTTCTAGCTCACCCCAAAATATTTTTCCCCTCCACAGGGCTCGAGGCAGAAGAAAGTGCTTGTAGTTTTTATTGGTGTGACTAGATGAATTATCTCCTGTACAGTTTGAATTTGGACTCCTCTTGTTTAACCGTTGGGATTGTATGAATGTTTGGGATTGAAACGAGTGTATGTGTACGTTCCACGCTTGTGATTTGAAAATTCATGGAGGCATTGATGTATTATTTGGGATGTACCTTGTAAGATTTGAGTGTTGTAGATGTACCTTGTAAGTTTTCGATTCACTTGTGGTATAAAATTCTTGGAGCTTTTGAAATTGTAATATTTGAGATATGCATTGTATGTATTTGAGGACTGTAGTGAGTCCCGGTGAGAGTTGGGCAGGCGGTATCAGAGCAGTTTCGCGTGGCCTCTGCGCGAAGTGAGCTTGGGCCAAGTGGAGATAGGGTCCCAATTATATGAATGTGTATAAAGGATACAGTGCTCTTCTTGAGCGAAAGTGATGAATGTCATCTAGGATTTGTCCAATAGGATTTTGGCTAGGGTTTTGATAGATTATGGTGGTGGCCGGAATTGTTGAGAAAAATTTTGATTTTGCATCCTTCTTCTAGTCTTCTTGTTTGATTCAGGTTTGCACCACCCGATTTGTAAATGTTGAGATTTGGAAAACTTGAACTGCCTGAGACCGACTAAGCTGAACTCACATGAGACTTGAACCTGTTTAGGCGAGTGTGCTCTTACACACACTTAATGGACCTGACTTGACTGAATATATGGTATCTCATTTACGCATGAGCAAGTAGCTTGATTCGTATATGACCTGTAAGTGGACTTGAATTCTGTGACTGTTTGAGAATGTGAATTGCTGGGCATAGGCTAGGCGAGTGAGTTCTTATTCATACTCGTGCTCCATGAATTTGAAGTAATTGACCCTGCTTTTGAACTTGTATGTTTTATGTGTGGTTGTAGACCGGCTACTACTCCTCTGAAGCGGTTGAACTGAACCACTCTGGTGGGGCATTGTCTGTTGTGTTATCAAGCACCACCATTCTTCTGGCGAGGCATGCCTGTTGTGTTGTCCAGTACCACCAGGGATGAACTTCTTGAACTAAGCCTCTCTGGTGGGGCATTGCCTGTTGTGTTATCAAGCACCGCCATGCTTCTGGCATTGTCCAGCACCACCAAGGGCAAATTCCTGAACTGAGACTTAGAGACAAATTTCTGAACTGAGACCCTTTGGTGAAGTATAGCTGTATGCTAATTTGTTGTGTTGTCCAGCACCACCAGGGGAAAAATCTCCGATTTGAGGCTAAGCCATGTCCTGAATTTTCCAAACATCTGGGACTTTAATTCCAGCTCAGGGCTGGTTGGTTGAATCGAGCCCTTGTACAAGTTTTATTTGGTTACTTGTTTAGCTATCTATTGGCTCATTGTTAAGTGATAAATGGGATTGGATTGATTCTTTGTACTTGATCGACTTTCGAGGACTATTTTGATCTGATTAATACAAGTTGGAATGTCGAGGACGACATTCTTTCAAGGGGGAGAGTTCGTGACGCCCGAAAGAAGAAGAAAGAAATTTCTGGTGAACAGTGAGAATCCGGCTGGAAATCCGGCAAGTTCTTTGCCGGATTCTTGGTCGGATTAGCAGGGGTTTTGGAAAAAATTAGATTTCGCCACTGCCACGAATCCGGCCAGCAATCCTTGGCCGGATTGTGACATGGCACCTCAGCAGCCAGGTTTGACCGGCTGTTTTCCAACGTTCTTATCTTGCTTTTGGCTGAGATTTCCCTCATTTCTTTCCTTGGCTTGGCCGAACCTTTTGAGAGGGAGAACAAGAGAGGAAAACTCCATTTTTTTTCTTTTGATTTCCTTCACCAAAACTTGAGATTTCACCGCTAGTTTTGCAATCTATTCCATACAAGTGCTTACTAAGGAGGTTTAAAGCTATTGGTGGACTTGTTTTGGAGGAGAAAGCACTAAGCTACCAATTTTCTTGAGGTTTGAAGGTATCTTGCTAAGAACATCATATCTACTTCAATTGATTGTTAATTGGTGGATTAGAGATGTTATATATACTATTTTGTGGAAGGTTTCATGGATTGTAGTAGAGTTTTGATAAATTTCATAGTTATTGGTATTTTTTTTATTTTATATGGTGAATTATGGTTGGTCATGGAATGATAGTTGGAGATAGTGTAAAATGGAGCTTTTGTGTGTTAATTGTGGTTTATTGTGGAAATTCCAGCTTGTGTAGATTAATTTCAGTTTTAGGGTTTTGAATTGGGGCTTGATTATGGTTGGTTTTTGGAACTCTCTTTTTGGCCATCTATGAAGGGCATTGTGGGCTTAATTAGGTGTGTTATATGACCTATGATTTGTATGTGTAATTGTGATTGAATTGAGATGTGATTGGTAATGTATTGTAGGATGGAAAATAAGGAAATTACGGGGAAGTGCTGTCCAATCTTTGAGAGCATTTGATTGCTTTGAATGAGTGGACTCTTGGTAGAAATGAAAGGCTTGGACTTGAACAAGGTAATGTCTGTGATAGATGGATCAAGAGCTGTGGTTGGTGAGTGATTCCATAACTATTTGCAAAGTTACTTTTTCGAACTATTTCTTGCATTGCATACTCGATTGCATATCATGAGTGCTTGCATGTGTATCATGAAATGATTTGGCTCCAATGAGTTCTTGGGAAGTCTTGTGCTCAGAACAAACATCTCCACCACTGTTTATTTGGAGCACAAATGGCTCTCTTTTACTGTTTGATTGTTAATTGATCTATTTGAGCATCGGATGTTTAAGTACAATGATTTCACTGGCTCACAAGAGCAATAAACGTACATTTGATTACTGATTCATGACATCATTGAAATGAACTATTGTGAAACTGGTTGGATTACTGATTTTAATGGTCACTCGCTGAGTTTCTTGCTCCCCCAAAATATTTTTCCCCTCCACAGGGCTCGAGGCAGAAGAAAGTGCTTGTAGTCTTTATTGGTGTGACTAGATGAATTATCTCCTGTACAGTTTGAATTTGGACTCCTCTTGTGTAACAATTGGGATTGTATGAATGTTTGGAATTGAAACGAGTGTATGTGTACGTTCCACGCTTGTGATATGTAAATTCATGGAGGCATTGATGTATTATTTGAGATGTACCTTGTAAGATTTGAGTGTTGTAGATGTACCGTGTAAGTTTTCGATTCACTTGTGGTATATAACTCTTGGAGTTTTGAAGATGTAATATTTGAGATGTGCATTGTATTATATTTGGGGACTGTAGTGAGTCCCGGCGAGAGTTGGGCAGGCGGTCCGCCGAACCCTTCGGTTCGCCTTAAGGGGAGGTGGGGCCGTCACACTGTCGAATTAGCTTCGCAAGAGCGAACTGTATCCTTATGTATGAAAGCGTGGATTGGCTCATTGATTTGTTACTTGAAATGTTAATGCTTACTCTTGTGAACTTTTACTTCCTTTACTTTAAGATTTTGAATTATATAGAACTGCCAATTTGCTACTTGGTTTGCATGTCGTCTTAGAACCTCACTGGGCAATAACTCACCCCGTTAGTTTGTTTTCCTTACAGGGGGCAAAAACGAGGGCGTGTGAATTGGAGAAGACTGGAATTTTGTCTAGGTCTCTCGTCTTTTGTTTTAGTACTGGGTGTTTTTCTAATATTAGTGAATTAACTTGAGTTTGAACTTCTTGATCTATTAGGGATATGTATTAAAATTAAATGATGATGTATATACATGAATGTATATATTGCTTTTGCTATTGTGTTTCTTGCTATGGTAATGGATCTTATGGTGAGACCTGGCGAGAGTTGGGCTGGCGGTCCGCCAAAATCTTGGGTACGCTCTAGGAGGAGGTGGGGTCGTCACAATTCTTATATATCTAACAGTTTTCCAATGACACCCTGAGAATATTATAGAATTGTATCTATTGGAGTAATATTCGAGCAAAGCCTTGGAATCTTATACTAGCCTATCTAATTTTTCTATTTCATCTACCAACTGTTCACAGTATAAACAATTACTCATATTAATTTGTATCAGCATAATTTTCATTATCTATTGATAATCTTTCATTATTTATCCAATTTATTTCAAAATCTTTTTCATTATTTCAAAGTCATAGGAGCTCTAATACCACTGGGGGTACCAGGGCTATATATATTTGAATGTAACTATTTTTTCAATCTTCTATGGTGGAGCGGTACAGGCAGGACAAGTATCTTTATTATGTTATCTGAATTGGCAAAATCTTTTTGGTGCATTTTCGCTAGATATAATTTGTCCTTTTTCAATCATTTTGATCTTCATTTGAGGAATCTTTCAGTAGCTGGTGGAGTTGCATTTGTTGGGGCTATCATAACTGATCCCATCTCCAGAATAAGTGCAGTTTCCTTTTTTCATGACGATTTCCATTGTGGTGATGGTAGCTCTCATTCCAATGGCTTGCCTATGATGAATGTCTTTTTCTGAGAATCTCTAGAATGATTTTATATGTGTGTGTATATGTGCATATATATATATACGTGTGTATATATATAGATGTGCGTGTGTGTGTGCATATATGTGCATATATATATACATGTGTGTACGTATATATATGTACATATATATACATACACACATACACACACGTCTATATATCTGTACATATGTATGTATGCATATGTATATGTGTGACAGCCCCACCTCCCCCTAAGGCGAACCAGAGGGTTCGGCGGACCGCCTGTCCAACTCTCGCCGGGACTACTAAGTCGACACACACGTAAACCTTACCAAACATGCAAAAGAACTTCGAGAAAATGAACTGTCGGAAACTGAATTAGTTAAACTAAACGATGCAATAGAACTTTGATACGACGCTCCAACGAAAACCAAAACGAGAATGAAAGAGCCGCGGCCACGTCACAATCCGGCCAATATTTGGCTGGATTGTCGGGAAAAAATGAAAATTTTCATTTTAGTCACTGTGAAAAATTTCATTTTAGTCACTGCCCTGAATCCGGCCGCCAATCCGGCCGAAAATCCGGCCAAATATTGGCCAGATTGTGACGTGGCTGCGGCTCTTTCGTTCGTTTTGGTTTTCGTTGGAGCGTCGTATCAAAGTTCTATTGCATCGTTTAGTTTAACAAATTCAGTTTCCGACAATTCATTTTCTCGAAGTTCTTTTGCATGTTTGGTAAGGTTTACGTGTGTGTCGGCTTAGTAGTCCTGGCGAGAGTTGGGCAGGCGGTCCGCTAAACCCTCTGGTTCGCCTTAAAGGGAGGTGGGGTTGTCACAATATGTGCATATATGTGTGTGTGCTTGTGTGTGTGTATCTATGTTTATATATGCATATATGTGTGTGTATATATATACAAACATATATATACACATACATACCATATATATACATATGTATGTGTGTGTGTGTATGCGCACGCGTGCATGTGTTATCAATAAACCAAACCATAGCGACCCGCTTATTTGATTCAAAAGCCATATTTAATGGCAAATAAAATCTTACAAGCTCATATAGTTATGTATACAAAAAATACATAAATGAGATAGAGTATAGAGCAGTCAAAATAGAGGAAATCTTAGATCTAATAGTTGTGAGAATTGGGACATCCTATTAATCATATATAGACATTAAATGTAGGAAGAAGATTAGATATAAAGCAAAAGAATAATAAACCACAATCAGAATGCCATTAAAGTGAAAGGCAAAATAAAACTTAGCAGTAATTGAAAATAAGCATCTAGAAATAGATCAATCAAAATAGTTGAGGAAGTTTTGGTCTAATGGTTAAGGTTGAGACCCCAGGACTTCGATATCCTAGGTTTAAATCTCTTTTCTTTCTCCCCATTTCTTAAACTCACCCTTGCCCTATTAAAAAAATTAGTGTTTTAACTTGAAAAATCTCCCAAAAAAAAAAACATGATGGGAGCAAAAAATATTCAAACTAGAGAAAAGACAACCACTCATGGCTACTTTTATAGTATTTAGTTGAGCACCTTAAGAATTACCTAATAAGTTGCTCAATTACCAACTAAAACTTGCCAACTAGATGATTAATGGGTCTAGTTGACAAAGTGATGCCATGTGAAAATTTAAATTTATTTAACCTACTTTTTCCTTTTTACAAACTTTCCTCATCATATCTATCAAAAAGATAAAAACACAAGTGGTCTAATTCCATATTGAGCCACATGGTAGCACTAGAAGGGAGTTTATGGGAAAATATGTCAGATTGCTAGTAATGCCCCTCTGTCTTCTACTTCGATTGTGAATAGTTGAATATTATTTAGGGTATTTTGATCTTTAATGATGAGAATACTACTTTGCTGCTTCACTTTTAACTGGTAGTCTGAATAGTTCCTAATTATTGAGGGGTATTTTTGTTGTTCGGACAAACAATTAGTCAAGAAACCTTTCGTCTCTCTTTTCTCTCTATAACAAGGAATAGAGAAACAAATGGGAAAAGAAATAGGAGGCAGAGCCTTCTTTCTTTGGCTTTAGAATCAAGAAAAATAACCTTAATTTTCATATCTATATACAACAAATCTTAACTACTTTGTAATTGGACACATGAATTGTATAAGACTGTTTTTCTCTCTCGGCTGTGTTTTTCTCTCGGCTGCTATTTTGGGAAGGTTAGGGTTCCAGCAAATGGCTGGCCTCCAGCCGCCAGGAGGGGGGCTTGGCCGTTCCTTTGCTGCCGTGCTTCAGCAACAGCCGACGCCATCCCCTTGCAAGGTTAAGCCCGCTGCCCAGTTCAAAGGTGAACCGGCTGTCATGTTCTCGGAGGAAGACATTGCAAAGTTGGCGGCTCCCTTCCAGTTTGCTGTCGTGGGGAAGTTCTCCCATGGACGGCCGAACCTAGACGCAATTCGAAAATCTTTCACAACTATCAGTTTCACATCCAGTTTCACCGTAGGCCTTCTAAACCAGCGACATATCCTGATCCGTTTCTGTTTGGAGGAGGATTACTTGCGCTGTTGGACGAAGGGGTGGTGGAGTATTGCTGACTTCCCCATGCGTACCTTCAAGTGGACACCAGAATTTAAGGTTACCAGCGAATCCACTCATGCGCCTGTCTGGGTTGCTCTGGAACATCTGCCCATCCATTTCTTTGACAAAGTATCGCTGTTTTCAATTGTTGCTGCCATTGGCAGTCCTTTGCAAGTTGATGCCGCGACTGCTAATTTGGTTCGTCCCAGTGTTGCACGTATCTGCATCGATCTGGACATCTCCCGGGACTTGCCGAGTCGCATCTGGATTGGGACGGGCAGCAATGGGTTTTGGCAGCGGGTAGTGTATGAAAACTTGCCCGCATACTGCTCGCTTTGCAGCCGCCAGGGTCACTGCAATACAGACTGTCGACAGAGCAGGCGTGGGAATAGGGGCAGGCCAGTCGGTGGAGGGGATGCCAGGGCTATGGAGGCACAGGCTCTGGAGGGGAGGAGCGCCGCTGCTGCCCAGCCCAGGGAGGCAGTTTTGCAACCAGCGCCCTTGCCTGGCCTCTTGCTGTCCGCAGATGCTGCGCCTGTTGGGGCTGCCATGCCTGCCTTGCTTATCCAGGAGGGGGTCGTCACGGAGAACCCTTCAGACATGGGACAGAGCAGGCGTGGGAATAGGGGCAGACCAGTCGAAGGAGGGGATGCCAGGGCTATGGAGGCACGGGCTCTGGAGGGGAGGAGCGCCGCTGCTACCCAGTCCAGGGAGGCACCAGCACCCTTGCCTGGTCTCTTGCTAACCGCAGATGTTGCGTCTGTTGGGGCTGCCATGCCTGCCTTGCATATCCAGGAGGGGGTCGTTGTCACGGAGAACCCTTCAGCCTTGGGGAAAATTTGCGATGATGCACAGCTCCATTTAGGCGAGCAAGAAAAGGTTCCCTCCCAAGGCTCTCTCTCGGATGGAGAGGATCAGCCGGGAAGGATCGCACCAGACAAGGCTGCGCTGGTAGCCTCCTTCCAGCAGTTCAGTTTGGCTTTGGGGTCGCGATTACCCACGCAAGTTGCAGTTTGCGACGAGTCTGGCTTCACCATGGTGCTCCCGCAGAAGTCAAGGAAACGAAGGGTGTACAATGCTATTCCCCGGCAGATTCTTACGCGACAAGCTTCTAAAGCCATCGAGGTACCCCATCTTTCTTTTCCCAATGCATAATCTCCTCATTTGGAACATTAGAGGAGCGACGAATAAATCTTCTGTTCGTCGTCTGCGGGCTTTGCTCCGACTACATCACATTGCTGTTTTAGTTCTCTTAGAACCTGTGGCAGATGCATGCAACGTCGAAACCTTGCGTGTGAAGCATTCTTTTTTATTTTGGGTTTTTTGGCGTTTCGGCTTTCATTTTCATGTGCTCTGCAATTCGGAACAATTCCTCCATGTTATGGTCGGCCACGATTCTTGGACTGAGACTGTTAATGCATCATTTGTTTATGCCAAGTGTACCAGGGCCGAAAGGCGTATCTTATGGTCTGAGTTGAGCTCCCTCGCTGGGTCCATCTCCCGACCTTGGCTGGTAGGGGGGGATTTCAACGTTATCAGCACCCTGGCAGAGTATGCGGGCCGGTCGACCCAGGACCTTGGGGCGATTTCTGATTTTAATGGTGCAATTTCAGCCTGTCATCTCCAGGAACTCCCCTTCCCCGGAAGCACTTACACATGGTCAGGTGTTAGAGCCGGTGCTAGGGTCTGGAAGCGGCTGGATAGGGTGCTTGTCAATCAGCACTGGCTCGATTTCTTGCCGAATACCTCTGTCCAACATCTCAATCGTGCCACCTCTGATCACTCGCCCTTGTTAGTGAGTCTGCGGCCTGCCGCGCCTAGCTTTCCGAAGTCGTTCAAATTCCAGTCGTTTTGGGTGTCAAGCCCTGGGCTCTTGCCGCTGGTGCAAAGCAATTGGGATTTACCCACGCAGGGGTATGGTATGTACCGCTTGGCTTTCAAGCTAAAGCGGTTGAAAACCTGTTTAAGGCAATGGAGTAGAGAGCATTTCGGGGACATATTCCAAGCTGTCCGGCAGCACGAGGTTGAGGTTCAGCAAAAGGAGGTTATATACGAAGCTAACCAAACAGAAGAGACGAGGGCTGAACTTCACCGCGCACAAGGCTGCCTGCTACACAGCTTACGTATTCAAGAGGACTACTGGCGACAGAAGGTGCGCCTACGCTGGGTGAGTGACGGGGATTCAAACACACGATACTTCCATGCTTTTGTTAGGGAAAAGCGGTCGAAACTTGCCATACATCGCATTCAAGATGCGGATGGGACATGGCTTGAAGGTGACGACAGAGTTGGAGAGGAGGCAGTTAGGTTCTTCCAACAGCTTCTCACAGCGGAGGAGATCAGGGATGTTGAGGATCTATTGGCCCATATACCGGAGCTTGTGTCGGCGGCTCAGAATGGGGAATTAATGAGAGAAGTCACGATGGAAGAGGTAAAAGGGGTCGTGTTTGACCTGGATAAGGATAGCGCCCCGGGTGTGGATGGCTACACAGGCATTTTTTTCCGCCATTGCTGGGACACTGTGGCGCTTGATGTTTTGGCTGCGACGAGAGACTTTCTGGCTGGGACCCCGATCCCAAAGGGTATTGCTAGTACCCTCATTGTGCTGATCCCAAAGAGGCCAAATCCAACTACGTTTGCAGATTTTCGTCCCATTAGCCTATGCACTTTCGTTAACAAGGTTTTTACGAAAGTGCTTGCTAATAGATTGCGGGCTTTTCTCCCAGGCTTTATTTCTCCCGAGCAATCTGCCTTTTGTCCAGGCCGCGATATCGCCGAAAATGTCCTCTTGGCCCAGGAAATGATTGCATCCATCAACAAGAAAACTCTGGGACACAATTGCATTTTCAAATTGGACATGATGAAAGCCTTTGATAGAGTATCCTGGGAGTTTTTGCACCGGCTCCTTCAGAAGTTTGGGTTTGGGTATAGGTTCATCCTGCTCATTTTGAACAACCTCTCTTAGAGTTGGTTTTCTGTGATGGTGAATGGCAGAGCTAGGGGCTTTTTCCAGGCGACACGGGGTATCAGGCAAGGAGATCCTCTGTCCCCCCTCCTTTTCATTCTCGCCGCCGAAGCCCTTAGTAGGGGTTTGAATGCGCAAGTAGCGGATGGCAGGATGGCCCCTTACTCATTGCCCAGAGGCTGTGCTGGGGTCACACACTTATCTTTTGCTGACGATATTGTGATTTTTGCTCGCGGGGACAGGCGGTCTGTGGACAGCCTGGTCCGATTTTTATCGCTCTATCAGTCTGGTTCGGGCCAACGAGTTAATACCCACAAGAGTTTTTTCATAGCTTCCCGTCGGTGTGGCTCGGGCCAAATACGCCGAATTCAGCAGCTAACGGGCTTCAGACATAGCTCCTTCCCTTTCCACTATTTGGGGTGTAATCTTTATGTTGGGCGCCACAAAAAAGAATACTTCCAGTATCTGATTGACAAGTTTGTTGCTAAGTTGGCTGGCTGGAAGAAAAAGCTGCTCTCACAGGGCGGTCGTCTCATCCTCATTAAGCATGTCCTTTCTGCCATCCCTTTGCACGTTCTGGCAGTAATGGATCCCCCCAAAGGAGTGCTAAGGGATCTTGAGCGCTTAATGGCGAACTTTCTCTGGGGATTCACGGAATTTGGTCCAAAGCATCATTGGTGCTCTTGGCGGAACCTATGTTATCCGGTGGAGGAGAATGGTCTTGGAATCCGATCGTTTGAAGACACTCAGGGGGCGTTCAGCTGCAAATTATGGTGGGGGTACAGCAACTCGTCCTCCTTATGGGCAACTTTTATGAGATCTTGCTATGGTGTAGGCAACGGGCCTGCACACAGGAGTTCCAGGATCTGGGGGCGGATGCTTGCTGTTCGGGATACGGTGGATCAGTTCACGCAAGCTGTAGAATTGGAGGACGGTGTTCAGCGGGCCTGGGTCCTTACACCCTCTGGCGATTTCACTATCTCCTCGGCATGGGATGCTATCCGGCCTATGCAGGAGTGCCTCTGGACCAGGAAGTGCGTTTGGGGTAGCCGTGTTCCCTGCAAGATTGCTGTGTTCATGTGGAAGCTGCTCAACAACTACTTACCGTTTCCAGACGCCTTGCAGCGGCTTGGTTTTCAGCTTCCCTCTAAATGCCAGTTTTGCCTTGGAGGGGAATCTCAAGATCATGTAATGTCGGAATGCACTCTTGCTACTGAGGTATGGAATTTCTTCTCCAGGGCCCTGTCTGTGCCCATCATGGGCCCTACTGGCATCTTAGGTCGCTTGCAGCAATGGTGGCTTCTCCAGCCTCCAGGCACTGCCCGGGGGATGGTCTGTAGGGTGTTGCCATCGCTTATATGTTGGGGGTTGTGGAAGGCTCGGAACATGGCGATGTACGAGGGCGCTGCTGCGTCACCGGCACAGGTTTGCAGGGAGGTAAAATCTCTTTTGCTTAACATATCTCAGGTTTATCCTTTCGTCCAGGTGGCACGGGATGATGGGGAGCTGGCCCACTTGGGTTTCTTGCTTCGCATGGAACTGAAGAAGTCCGTGCTTCCACGCTGGGTTGCATGGTTGCGGCCGCCTATCGGGTGTGTTAAGTTAAATATTGATGGCTCTTCTTTAGGGAATCCAGGTCTCTCTGGAGCGGGAGCGGTTTTTCATGATTCAGGTGGTAGCATCCTTTGTGCCTTCTCGTGGTTTTTGGGATCCCGGACAAACATGGAAGCGGAGGCCATGGCGTTACTGGAGGGTTTGTTACTTTCCGCTACTTTCCATTCTTTGCACGTTGAAATGGATTCTCAGGTATTGCTGAAGATGGTGAACGGCGATGGTAGAGTTCCTTGGAGGCTATGGCGTACTGTCTCGCGTATCAAAGCTTTGATGCTCAGACGCCAGATCACTTTCACTCATGTTTACAGAGAGGCGAACGCGGTTGCTGATGCCCTGGCGCGCCTGGCGAGCACCACGCATGTTTCCCAGTCTTTTCCCCCCTCCCCGTTGCCTGCCCGCATACGGGGGTTAGCCCACCTGGATAGGATACAGATGCCTTATGTACGTTTGTCCTAGCCTGACTGGCGGTTTGCCAGCGTTCTTGGTGTACGTTATTGACCTTTTGAATAACATTTGGAGTGGCGCCCGCCCCCATAACTGGGGTTAGCCGGAAAAAAAAAACATGAATTGTATAAGATTATTGGTAGATTAAGTGTACTTTTTACACAAAAAAGCTATGGGTTTTGGGGCTGGAAAAGGGTTTCACCATTTTGTCAATTGTGATTGTACTCTTCATTTTTTTCAACCATTAGACATTTGCAGAAAAACATCAATAGAGATTTCATTTTAGGAATTTTGATATGATGGATACTTTTCCTATAGAAGAGGAAGTTAATGTTAATTTGATTTGTAAATTGAAAAGAAGAAATTGTATATAAAGGGGTCTACGCCTATAAGGTTTAAGGAGCTTTCTCGTACACTTTTTTTGCACAGAGAAAAAGTAGGCAGAGAAAGTGTTCTTCCACTCCTACTCACGATGTTCTCTGGGCCTATTTGTTTTCTTGGGCCTATTTATATTTCTATATGCTTTTGTGATAGGCTATTATTTATGTTTTTCACTATTATATTTTTCATGTGTTGCCCTTTTGTAATCATTATGGTAAGATTAGATATAGGTGCTCTTTATTTTTCGATTATTATTCCTTTATCTTTTCATGATGTGTGGGCTTTGATTGGAGTTGAATATGTATGTGTCATCTTTGGTTGTTCTCCTTGTATTTTCATAGCACTAAAAATATTCCTATATCGTAATGTAACTATTAATAGAGATAAAAGCAACTAATATTGTTCATTAGATGAAAATTATTTTTTTCTTTTTCCTTAACATCTTTATGCATATGAGAAATTAAATATAGATATATATATATAATATAAATAGTGAATTTTTTGATGAATTTTTAGATTTGGGGGAAAGAAAGAAGAGCTTAGAAAATGATTTTTGTTGCTTGGACATTAGTTTTTCTTGCTCTAGATTATTAATGTGCTAAATCTTTGCTATTATATATTAGAATAAATTCAAAATTTTGGGTTTGCGCCTACTATGTCTGTATCTCTTCTTGGTTTTATGATGAGTTATTGGTGATCTCCCTTGCTATTATGCATACGTTTCACTGATGTTCTCCAATGTTGTGTTTTGAGGCATCTACATATCAATATGTCTATTTTTACTTGTTATTTTGTTTTCTGATAAATAAATGTTTTGGATTATTTTACCCTTACCCCTCTTTATCTTTTCCTGACTAATGTTTTACCCTCTCCTCCATCTTATCTGTGCATTTTACTAGTTATTTTTTAAAAGTATACATATGTAAATATGGCTATACATATGTACATTCGTTGGTGCTTGGGCGAGGGGCTTGTGAATATTTTGAATGATAGGTGGTGTACTGATATTCCACTTGCTAGGCTTGTGTCAGGCATGGATAAACCTCATCTATTAGTAAGAGAGTTATAAAGATCTAATGGATGGGATGAGCAACGGCTTAGACGGTTGCTGCTAGAGTGCTTAGTGTCAAAGATATTACAGCTGCGTTCTTCCTGGCAAGTCGGGACTAGCTGCTATGGGTAGCATTGTCTACAGGGGTTTTCTCAATTTCCTTAACTTGGGAGTAGATTTGTCTGAAAAAGAATTTGTCGACTATTGATTCGTTGGTATGGAGTCCTATGATCCCTTTAAAAATTTCCTTCTTTGGATGGAGATTGCTATGAAAATGGCTCCCATTGGATGATCTCCTCCAGCGAAGAGTGGTGTTAGCTTCTAGATGTTGTTGTTGTGGGATTGCTGCAAAAACGGGAAGCCATTTATTTGTATTACGACTCGTAGCATCAAATGTGTGACAGTACTTTGCTCATCTCTTTGGGATTGCGCTTTAGGGCAGAAGGGTTAATGCGAGATTTGCCAGTTGGTTTTTCTCTCATTGCTTTGTATCTCGGAATCATATTCAGGTTATTATTCCACTTTTGATTGTGTGATTTACTTGGCGGTCACGAAATAAAGCTCACTTTGAGGGCTCGACTATGTCGTTTGAGTAGAAAATTTTCCAGATCTGTAACGCAATTGAGCAACTGGGTACGGCAGGAATGCTTTAAAAGGAATATTTTAAAGGAGACACAGACTGTGTTTGGGCACCATATGCTAAGGTGAAGAGGAGGAGAGTTCAGCCTCAGATTGTTACTTGGGTGAAGCCTCCAGTGCACTCCATCAAACTGAATACAGATGCAAGTGTTTCTATAAGGGTTGCTTTTGGTGAGCGTTTAGTTCGTTCGGCGAAAGGCAACTCTGACGTGAGACGGATCTAGACGAACACCAAGTTGGGATGATTGGCGGAACTTTGACCCTTCTATAATCACGAGCCACGAACTAAGGAGATTCCTTAACCCACGACTAGCAAATTTAGTGAACCAAAAGTATGGATAGAAGAACGCCACAATCAAGGAGACTACTTGATTGATAAGTTCGATGAACAACTTGAGATTAATTCTCAAGTATTCAAAGGAAATTCTCTTGAGGCAAGAGAGAGTGAAATAACTCACATATATCTTATAAAATCTGAATTTTCCCCTAATGAATGAAAACCTAGGCTATATATAGCCTTACAAGACAAAACCCTAACTCGGCTAGGCTAGGCCTTTGGCCCGATTCCACTACTCAAATCCACTATCTAATGGTCAGCTTATAATTGATCCAATGAAGGCTTTAAGCTGGCCCAACATAACCCAATAAAAGCTAATTAACCAACTTAAGTTATAGTGAGCCTAGACTCTATAAATCGGATCCAACTCAACATGAGGTCTTGGACCGAATTTATTCCTAGCAAATAAAATAGAAATCTAGAAAATAAACTACTAACTATTACTAAAAGATTCAATATCTTGCAGCCCAAAACATGGCCCATAAGCGGCCCATATTTCGTATCATTCCCCCCCTCTTAAAAAAAAGATTTGTCCTCAAATCGTGTTTGGAAATGAATGGTACTACAAGAGTTGGCTGTATCAAACTTCAAATCTCCACATATTGGCTCTCTTAGAATGGATGATACTTGCATACGTCATGATTATTGTAATTCGGTGCACATGTCTCTTGGTTAGCTTGAAAATGCTCACAATCTGCCATGGAAAACTCAAGGCTTGACTCCAACCACTCCAAAGCTCTCTAATCAGTCCATTCACATTCACAAGATAAGGATCTTCATAGTGATGCTCAATCAGGTTAGAAAAGTCCCGGACATGATTTTGCAAAGTTACAAAATTCATTGCAAGTTGTTGTTGGTATGGCCTATCTTGCACAAATGGAGTAAGATCGAGATAGACAGCTTCTGAACCTTCAAATTGAAGAATAAAATTAGGTTGTAAGGAATCAGAATTTGGACCAATGAGGAAAGGATTGTCACCAACAAAATAAGAAGGAAATTTATAACAAGTTTCAAGTGTAGAAACTCCCTTTGAAACTTCATTATTCCTCCCAACAAGCAAATCAGGCTCATGGTTGACGTTGAACATCAGTGGATGACAAAGAGAGACAACACTTAAGGTGCAAACTCCATGAAAAGTTTGATATGCACCAATGGATTTAGGCATAGAACATGCCAAGATCAACTCAATTTTTCCTTGCTTAACCTGCATAAAAGTAGAAACACTAAACAAAGTAGAGTCAAGATCGTTAGAAAAAACATATGGTCTCACATCCTTTCTCACAATCAGCTTACTCTTAGAATTTTTAATCTCTTGTTCATGCTCAGTAGCTGAATTTTTCCCCTCATTATTCTCAACCTCTTTCTCCTTTTCAACTCCCTCGAATTTTACCTCTTCAGTCACAATTCTCTCCTCCAGCTCTTTCTTCATACTATAACGCTCATGCTCACTCTTCATGTATGCTAGATCAATACAAAGTTGCTTAGAGTTAAGCGACACAAGCCTGGTACGACGGCCATTAAATGTGAAGGAATACTTATTAGTATATCCATCATATTTGACTTCTCGATTAAACATCCACCATTGTCCCAACAGCACATGCGTCACTTGAATGGGAACCACATCACACAACACCTCATCCACGTATTGACCAATACGAAAAGGAACAAGTGTGTGCTTAGTAATCCAAATATCACCACTATCACTTTGCAACTTGTAAGGTCGAAGATGATCAATGGTTGGAAGATTCAATTTCTCAACCAAGACAGTACTTGCGAGATTAACTTCACAACCCTTATCAATGGCTAAGCTGCAAACTTTATCCTTGATATGGCAACGTGTATAAAACCAATCATTTTTTTGAGCTTTGATGATTTCCAATTGCTCAGTTATCTCACGCAATGCCACAGTATTTACTCCTTTAGGCACAAGATGGTGAAGCTCCAGTTGAGCATTCGTTTGTCTCATACTTTTATTACCTGCAAAACTCAACAAAATTAGTAGAACAGTCCTCACTCGCTCCCTTACGTGTTTCACTCCTCTCGTGTTTTCACTCAAGTGTGTATGGCACTCTAATGCTCTCACCAATTCACTTCTCAAACCACTTGTTTGTTTCCTTTGAAGAAATCAGAAATTTTCTCAAGGAAGTTCAATCAAACTTTAATCAATATAGCTCCCAATTGTATCAAAGGAACAAGGAAACAAAAAGTAGAAATGGAAAGCTCAAGTAATGAATAAGGAATGGAAGAGGAAAAAATTGATGTACAAAGAAAAAGAAAGTCCAAGTACGATGATGGAGTTCCCAAGTGCTTTACTTAATTGCCCAATTGATTTTTGGAAACAAGTTAGGTGTTGGACTTATTTGGAAATTTCCTTAAAGTCGGCTAACCAAACAGAATTATTACCAAAATTTTTCCAGATTCCCTCTCCAAAAACCTTCCTAAAGTCGGCTATAACAAATCAGAATTTGGTAGCTAAAAAAAATTTCCAGATTTCTGCTCCTTTTAAACCTTCCAAAGTCGGCTGCAAAACAGAATTTGGTAGCTTCCTAACCGCTGAAAATTTCCAGATTTGTTACCTTATCAAATCAGAATAGCTTCCACGAAAAAAATTCCAGATTTCTTGTCTTTTTAAATTCCCCTCAAAGTCGGCTGGAATTTCCTAAAAATTTTTCCAGATTTGGTAGCTTCCTAACCCCAAAATTTTCCAGAATTGCCTCTTCTTAAATCCCCTCAAAATTTTCGTCCCTTACTCTCCCTCAAGAACAACAATTCGGCCCTCCCCTCTTTGCTCCACACAAGGACAGTTTTGACGCTTGGTGCTAAACAATGGCTTCACAAGATGACACAAGCAACGTCACCCAAGAATACCCCAAGCGGCCTGCTCAAGAAACTCCCAAGAGGTTTTACTCCTAAGCCAAGAAAGCCCCGTATGGATGCAAGGACGTACAAGAAACTGTTTATACGTAGGGAGGTGCAAATCTTCAAGAATCAAGATGGTCAAGATCCTCAAAAAACTCAACGGGTGATACAAGTGATCAAGGCTCAAGGTGTGCAAGATTTTCAAGAGGAGGTTGGTCAAAACTTTTGAGTAGTCTTTTCTTGATGTAATTTTCTGGTTTGTTGGAACAAGTGCAACAAGACAGAATTTGGCAAATAAAAGTGCGGCTTCCTTCTTTGTTGTTTGCTACCCGAATGCCTTTTCTCTTTTCCTTTTTCTGTTTGTTTTTTTTTTTTTGACTCTAAGAACACACAATTACTCGGCTGTTTTTTTTTGGGTAGAATTCCAGAGAATTCCAGAATTTAATGTCAATCCAATGTTCTCCTTCAATCCTCCAATAATTATCAAGACATGTATCAAAGTTTCAAGACTTCAAGATTAGTTTCAAGAAACTCAAGAAACCCTAGATTATGGTAGTCCCTCTCCAAGATTCCAACCCCAAACAAGTTCAACCACAAAATCAGTTTAGGAAATTAATTAAAACAACTTGGTGGAATAAACTAAAGTTTGGACAGATTTGGCAAGAAACTTGCGCCCAAGGAAACCCTAGCGGCTGGATTTTTTTTTTTTTTTTTACTCTAAACCAACACAAAACTTCAAGAACAATATAACAAGACACCAAAATAAGAAAGAAACACAAGTTATGAACAAAAGTTTTTTTTTTCGGGATGAACAGTGTCGCTACAGTAGCGATGAACAGTATCGCTACAGTACCTTTTTTTTGTAATAACAATCGGACTTGACACAAAGAGAGACACGACCAGATTTGCAAAATAAAATTGACTAGGAAGCTTACGAACAAACTCAACGGGATATACTTGATGTCGTCGACTAGCTCTGAATACCAACTGATGTGAGACGGATCTAGACGAACACCAAGTTGGGGTGATTGGCGGAACTTTGACCCTTCTATAATCACGAGCCACGAACTAAGGAGATTCCTTAACCCACGACTAGCAAATTTAGTGAACCAAAAGTATGGATAGAAGAACGCCACAATCAAGGAGACTACTTGATTGATAAGTTCGATGAACAACTTGAGATTAATTCTCAAGTATTCAAAGGAAATTCTCTTGAGGCAAGAGAGAGTGAAATAACTCACATATATTTTATAAAATCTGAATTCTCCTTTATTGAATGAAAACCTAGGCTATATATAGCCTTACAACTTGAAAACCTAAAGTGACTTGAAAACCCTAACTCGGCTAGGCTAGGCCTTTGGCCCGATTCCACTACTCAAATCCACTATCTAATGGTCAGCTTATAATCGATCCAATGAAGGCTTTAAGCTGGCCCAACATAACCCAATAAAAGCTAATTAACCAACTTAAGTTATAGTGAGCCTAGACTCTATAAATCGGATCCAACTCAACATGAGGTCTTGGACCAAATTTATTCCTAGCAAATAAAATAGAAATCTAGAAAATAAACTACTAACTATTACTAAAAGATTCAATCTCTTGCAGCCCAAAACATGGCCCATAAGCGGCCCATATTTCGTATCAAACTCGGTCTTTGCATTTTACAAAGAGTTTGGAGAGTACGATGTTATCACGGCAGAAGCTCTGGCATTGTTGGCAGGTTTAAGGATTTGTCAAGGCAGGAATATCATAGGCTTTACGGCTGAGGTGGATTCTAGCGCTTTGGTTAGTATGGTTGCTTCCAAAGGTGCTTAACGTTGGCCCTTATGTAGCATTGTTCGGCATAGTTGGTTGCTAGTGGCGGAGTTGAGGGTGTCTTTGATCCATACATTTCGGGAGGCGAATGGGGTTATGGATGCTCTAGTGTCGTCAAAGCTGTGATCGGAGGTCATTTTTTCAACTGAGGAGGCCCTTCCGCCCAAGGTTTGGTCTGCGCTGCAGCTAGACAGATTTTCAATTCCTTTTGTCAGGCTTTATACTATCTAGAGATAGTTCCACGAATGTTAACATAGTATTGGGATACTGCTCCATTTCTTTGTAATCTTACCATCATTAGCTAATAAAATTAAGGGCCGGCATCTCTTTCCTGTGTACGTGGTTTTGTCACAAAAAAAATATGGCTATATTTTTACTAGCTCGTCTTTTCCATTAACTAACTGTTTACCCTTGCCTTTAAATTTTCTCTCCTTGTAAATTTCTTGCTTTCTGTTCTATATATTAATTGTTCGTCAAGGTTGTGTATTCTCCTTTTTTAGTATGAAGAGAAAAGAAAAGTAAGTGATACATTTTATTTGATGGATGAATTTTTTGATAGAGCTTGCAAGCATTTCATAAATCTAGCAATGATGAAATGTTATTTAGAGAAGAAAAAATAGATACTCTTACACATCAGGGTATTGTAAAGAGCTTAGTAAGAAATGTCCGACTTCTTGAAATCATTGTAGTGTTACAATGAACATGAGATAAGAAATTAACTAACTAAAATGATTATTATGTCAAATGATACTCATGTTAGTCAGCTTAGTCTTGATGGTGCAAGAGGCCAAAATAATAATTTTGGCTTGCAAAATAATGGTTTCTCTCCTATTATGTCTAGTTCATCTCTTCACCATGGTTATTCACTGATTAATGTCTCGTCTCTTAGGCCACATGATGAAGATTCTCTTACTCTTCCAGAATCAAATCATGGTCAGATTGCATTTTATAGTAAAACTAAAATGCATAAGAACCAGACCATTAGTGAGGAAAAGAGAAAAAGATCTACTGATACTCATAATATGAGTATTTGATTATGATCTTACTTTTCAACAAATTCCAATGTCTATGTATTTAGTGATCAAAATTTGAGTTTTTCTCTTCTTATTCATCCTGATTATACAAATAAGATGAATACGAATAATTATAAAAGATAGGCTTACATTAGATGGAAATCTAAGAGATTGTGTGTGCAATTAAAATCTAGAAAATGAAGTCATTCTTATCAGTGACTAATACACTTGACAAATTAGATGTCTGGTGTTCAGCCTATTGATTTCTTACTAAATCAAGTAATACATTATAAATATAAAATAGGAATTGATATTTTCATTTTAAATAATTTTATTTTGTATATGAAAATATTTTTTTATAAATATATATACACTTATTAACTAATTAGTTATAATTTATATATGTATATATATACACACACATATATATAAAGATGACCCCTCCGACTGTGGATCTACAAAAAGATGTAGATTATTAGTTGGAAGTATTAAGTTCAAAGTTTTGTCAAAATAAATCTCGTTTGGCTAGTCAAATATTTAATATATAAGACCATGGATGATGATGTTCTATTTTCCTAATAGTGTGTTCTATTAATGTTAAATATGAATAACACTGTTCTAAAGTTTCTAATGAATCTAATGTATTCTACAAGTAAAAATATGTGCCTGGTGAGCGCAATTCTTGAAAAGCATATAAATATGTAGAAGATTGTGAATTCATAAACCTGCAAGCACATAGTACAAGAGCTTAAATATACCTTTTTTGTCCCTCAACTTTAGATGAGAATTTTGCTTTTCATTCACTGGAGTTGCCTTACAACTCTTCCCCTTAATGCCTTAATGCCTCTTCTCCTAGTTGAACGGCTGAATGGGTACTTTGGTTCTTTGGCTAGGTAACTAAAACTTCTATTCTCTCTTTTTCCAAGGTCTAAGGTTGAACTTTCTTGTAAAAGAAGTTTTGAAGAAAATATGAGAATTTTATTTATGAATGCTAGTATGTACCATTGTGTCTAACAAGTCTGACACTAATGATATTTATAGATGGGAAGTTTTGGAATTGAAATTCGGACTTCAGAGTTATACTATAACGTTTTCAGACCTCTAGAAAAACTAAGTATTTACAAGTATTTTGACAAATCCGAAAGAAAGAAAGATATCTCTTTATATTTTTGTCACCTTTTTGAAGTGGCCGACAAATTTTGATTCCTTCTTATCCTTCGATGGCATTTACAAGGTTGGCGTATATTCATCTCCCAAATCATCATCCAATGCGTCATCCCCATATTCTTATCCTTCGATGGCATTTACAAGGTTGGCCTATTATTCATCTCCCAAATCGTCATCCAGTGTGTCATCCCCATATTCTGTATTAGGGTGATGTGATGATTCACCTATTTTTTCTTCAAATTCTCTAAAATATTTATGCGGAATATCTTGATATTTTGTTTCTATTTGAAATTCTACCTCTCCTTTGCTATATGAGTCTTCTACTTTTCGGTATATTTTTCGGATGTTGTTTTCAGCAAAGAGCCTGAATCCTATTCCAATCCATAATAATTTTTCATGTTTAAGAGCATAAGTTCTGAGCCTTAGATGCCTAATCTGTTTTTGTATCAGTTTTAAGCTCGACTACCAAACCGTTTATTACCCCAGGCAAAATTGGAGATATTACCCCAAGCCCAAGATATTCCATTAGTTGTATTATAACCACAATTATCACCCCAGGCAAAATTTAAAATCCAAAAAAGAAAAAGAAAAGAAAACATTTGCAAAGAGGGAGAAAAGCATAACAAGAGAAATGTACTACATTCGTGGTAATATGTACCGAAATTAAGATCACAAAATATTATATACATAACAAAGACATGCAAAAAAGGATAGCATAATTTTTTTTTTTTAATGAAGGGTAGGGTATAATGACAATGTAAGAAAGATTGATCTAAACCATAGTTATTAAAATCAGCTCTGTTCGGAAGTTGAATTGATCGGCCCAGTGACTCGGGCATCAGATCCATCTGAGTCTCAAGTTTCACTGAACAAGGAATTGATCCAGTGGTTAAACCAAAAATCCATCTGGTTTTCCAATTGACCTAGTCTTTGTTTTTTGAAGCAAAGTATACATATGCTTTTGATAAAATTTGTAAATTGGATCTTCATTTTAATGTACATGAGATTTTACCACTTATTTAGTTTTTATTTGATAACTAAATACTTTTTAATAATCTTTTTTATTTTTTTATTATACAATTAATCCATTTAACTTTTAAACTTGCAATTTTTGAGTAATTAGAAAATTATTTTATTTTGAAACAAAAACAATAAAATAATGAAAAAAATGCTATGTATATTTTTTAAAAACAAGTGATATAATTTTGTTTTATATTTGACAACTCCATATTATTTATTCATGTAAAAGTAAGATAAAATGAAATTAAATCTATATATTTATTATATATCTTTCTAAGTACAATATTTCGTATCTAAAAGCACTTTATTATATATTTTATATATATTGAATTACTATTTTATATTTATAAATATTAAATTAAAACTCATCGGTTCAACCAGTAACCCATTGACCCAATCTCTTTGCTAGGATCCCTGTCAAGTCGGATTTAAAACTAAGATCCAAACAATATAAAACCCAAACCATTTTGAAACAAAAACAATAAAATAACGAAAAAATGATGTATATTTTTTTTAAAACAAGTGATATAATTTTGTTTTATATTTGACTACTTCATATTATTTATTCATGTAAAAGTACGATAAAATGAAATTAAATCTATATATTTATTATATATCTTTCTAAATACAATATTTCGTATCTAAAATCACTTTATTATATATTTTATATAAATTGAATTACTATTTTATATTTATAAATATTAAATTAAAACTCATCAGTTCAACCAGTAATCCATTGACCCAATCTCTTTGATAGGATCCTTGTCAAGTCGGATTTAAAACTAAGGCCCTGTTTGGAACCTCAATTTTTTTGCAAGTTTGTATGCTACTAGTTTTTTAACAACTTTTGCTACAGGACCCCCAAAAAACTTATCAAAGTTTTTAACCTACACACTTCAAAATATCTAACACACAAAAAACTTCATCTTTTCTTCTTCTTTCTCCCCTACCCCGATCCACCACACCTTCATCGCCGGCCACTACCTCCGCCGCTGCTTCCAGCGCCGGCCTGAACAATTTTTTTTCCTTTCTCCCTCTCCTACCCTCCCCCTCCCCCTTCCGAAAATGCCAACCTGTTCCAAACTTCCCTTCAATTTTAGGTGGGCTGCTGGGAGAGGTTTTGAATAGCACTTCGAGCAACGCAGGAGCTTTCAAGAGCTCTTCTACTCTGAACCTCATGATAGACGTCTGGGATGATAGCCCTCAGATGGGATGCTCTCCTATTGGGGTGCTACGGAAGTCAACTTTCGTCTCTCTTTCAAATAACAGCTCGGCGAGTAGCCCAAGAACAGATAACAAGAAAGCTCCTGATGCCAGCGACCCTCTGTGATGTTTTTTCTTTTTTCTTTTTTTTTCTCTCCCTCCCTTCTCCCCCTCTCCTCCCCGGCCACCCTCCCTCTTCCCCTAGCGAAACCAGATCGCAGCCATTCGCGGCACCAGACCGCATCTGCGATCTGGTCATGCGACCAAATTGGGCAAAGGGGAAGGGGGAAGGGGAGGAGAGTACGAAAGGGGATAAGAGGTGAGACAGCCCTACCTTTTCCTGGGGCGAATCCTCGGGTATCAGCGGACTGCTTGCCCAACTCTCGCCGAGACTCAGTCGAAGAAAGAACTAGTAACTCAAGATAACTAATGAAATATTTTCAAACAAAGGAGTACAAACCCTAATGGAAATATAAGTTGCCACACCACATTCCAAAACTTAGAATATAGAGCTAAGTATCAAACTTACAATTCCACACTTAATTTACATAATATACGTCGAACTTACAATTCACGCTTACAAGAGTCAAAAATAAGGTCTTCTAAACAAGAGTTTACAATCTAAAGTACAAGTTCAAAACAAAAGTTAAAACTAAAAAAGTTCTCGGCCACAGTTCCTTCCCTGATCTGTTAAGGAAAACAAAAGGAGTGGGGTAAGCTAAAACTCAGTGAGGTTCCAAATAAATATGTAAGCACATGGCCAATTAAAGGCGTAATATAAACAAGTAACCACCGTATTGTACTATATCAATTAAAGCACAGTTCAATTTAAGGATATGGGCGGTTTTCAAAAGCCAAATCCACTTGAACTTAATCATAACAAGAATCCGTTGACTCTCCGTCAACGTTTGCGTTCAAAGAATACAATGTCCGTAGAACACCACATACTCCAATTTCCGTCCACCAGTCAACCCCCTTACCAGACCCGAACACCACAAACAGTAATTAGGTAATACTCAAGTATACCGGATCCAGATTCAATAAACAGCCCTCAGGATTTATCGGCCTTCTAAACCAAGCCCTTGTTGGCTCGATACAACCGACTCACCTATGAGGTTAGGTACCCAAACAGTCACAGTAGTTGCTGGGATGTCACCCAAACAACTCACATACAGTCAAATACAGAGAAATCACATCTCATAATAGTAGTATACAGAGCCTCAGTAAAATCAAAGGAGGTCGAGTGTGATAAAGTACACGCTCGCCTCAAATTTGTCAAAACAATCGTTTAGCTCAATCAGTCATAGATCAAGTATTCAGATATTTTACATAGACAAGTAACAAGTAATTGAACACTCACTTGTCAAGAAATGTAGAGTTCAAACGTCAAGTTCCTTGATTACGTTCACCGCCGTTTCCCAATCCTAGGGCAACGAGTGAAATCGTTAACAATCTAGATTCATTTCCAACCCAAATGTGAGCTCATTAGGTGACCAAGTGAGTGGTTAAATTAACTCAATTCACCATGCAAGTTAAGCCCAAAATGCAGTAAAAGGTCATAAGAAAACAAGTTTGACAAGTGCAAAAAAGTTGAGCAAAAGAAAATTCTCATTCAAGTTCAAAGTTTTCTTCGCGGGTAAAACTGTCGCGCCCGCGTAGTCCCGGGAAAACGGTCATATTTCACTGTAGATAGGTCAAAATTACGTGTCGTTAGCGGCGTTCAAAACTAGACTTGAAGAGCTTTCCAACGGTACAAAATGCAGACTCTAGTTCCTCTCCTATCAATACCAATGATCCGGGGAAGTTGGCTGATTTTTAGGTTCTGATCAGCTCAAAACCCTAACAAAAATTGCTCTATTTTCTCTTACCAACTTCACTTGTTATGGCTCAAATTCATCCAATTCAACCTCTTAGAGTTCATATACAGGGGATCATGTTACCTAGTACCATTAGAGTTTAAAATGCAACACACCAAATGATCAAGTAAACCAAAACAGTCTAGCCAACAACAAGAACCAAAACAATCTACTAGTTGCCAAAAACAACCATTTTACTTGCTTCATTTCCATTTCAACTCACACCAAACCTTAAACCAATATTTAGCCAAGATTCCTAGACTTAATTAAGGTGCAAATGGACCACAAAATCAAGGAGAAACCTGATACGAACCAAGAGACACCATTGCGAACTATTCGAGTTCTCCTAGGACCCGTGACTCGAGCACGAGCTAAAAAGATGAGGGAGGAACTCCAAGGGCTTGTTCATGAGATACAAGGCCAAGAAATTGTCCCCAAGGTCATTGAGGGACTTGAGCATGAAGGAATGAAGGCCATCCATATAGTGCACGTCAAAGAGAACCATGCGTGACACTTCTCTAGTCACATTTGCTGTTTTAGTTAAAGTCATTGTAATAAGGGCTTAATGGTCCATAGCCTTGCTTTATTTACCTAAGGGATGACCTCATAGGGTTATTTACCTAAGGGATGACCTCATAAGGTTCGGTCAAGCCCACAATCCTTAGTCTTATGGAAATAGTCAAGCCTACAATTCTTAGTCTTAGTCAAGCCCACAATTCTAGACTAGTTTCACATTATTTAGTTTTTCATCTCTATGTAAGGCTATAAATAGCTCACACTTCCAATGGTTTTAGGCATTCAATCAATAAATCAGATTTTGAGAGTTTTCTTGGTTTCTCCAAGGCTTCTTGAATACCTTAGAATTTCTCTAGGTGTTCGTGACTTATCAATCTAGAATCGCACTAGGTTGTGGCGTCTTCTACCATTATACCAAGGTTCGTTAACCACGTGATTAACGGGTTGAGGTCATCCGCTCCAAACTTGGTGTCCTCTTGTCGATCCTGAAGCTAATCTTTTACGGGTTTCGTCACAAGGTTGGCGACGTTCGTATCAGTTGGTAATCAGAGCTAGTTAAGAGGTATCACGTTATATCCCTTTATTTATTTCCTTTCGAGTCAAGTTGTCCAAAATTCTGTTTTCGTGTTCTAAGTTTGCTATCCGCAATTTCCAGATTTGTTGCATCGTGTTCTTGCGTTATTTTTCCAGATTTGTCGCATCATAAACTTGCGTCTAGTTGTTGTTAATTGCTGTGGTTAGCCTTATTTGGTCCAGCCTTTTTTTTGTGTGTGTTATTCTTGATTCTTTGTTTGTGTTTGTGTCTTGTTTCTATCCTGTTATATCTATTTAATTCCAGTCTTTTGGTCTATTTGATCATCCGAGGTTACTGTTCATCCAAAAAAAAAATCAGTTTGTAGCAAGGGTTTTAGAGTCCTATCTAGTTGTTACCTTGTGTTCTTGTTGTTTACATACAAAAAATATATATAGCTGGCTGACCTTACAAAATTCTTGAAAATCTATCTTGATCAAAACTTGGGTTTCTTGAAGTTCTTGATTGTTTAAAACCACAATCTTGAAGTTCTTGGAACTTTAGTTGAGATTCTTGAAAGCCTCCAGAATTGACCATTGATAAGAAGAAGAACATTCAGCCATGAAATTTGACTCTTGAAAACCAGCCTTCCTAAGCCACGAAATTTGACTCTTGAAAGCTTCCAAATTTGACCATTGATTGTGATAAATGCCCTCCTAAAAGCTGACCATCTTGATCTTGACCTTAGAATTCGTGGGAACCAGCAAATAGAAAGACTAATCCTTGTTCCAAAGGATCAAGGAAGAAAAGTCAGCCTTGGGTTTCCAAAATAGTCCCACCGCAACACAAATTCCTTTTCCATTCGGATTCCATCTTTGCAACCGTTGGGGAATTTCTGTCCAATCATTAATTTTGGAAATTTTCGTGCATCATTAGGTCAGTTTTAAGTGTCATTCTGAATCCTCTAAGTGTCCATTTACCTACCAAAACACTGACCAGAAATGCAGCAACCAGCAGCTCAAAATTCCAGTTTTGGGTAGAGTTTTGTCTAGGATTCTTAAAATTCAACTTTGAGTCATTCATTGAGTCGTGGTCAGTCCCTTCATCTTTTGTTCTTTTTTCGTTCAAAGTGCTACAATCTTGTGACCCTGGTTGGTAAGTCGATCCATACTAAAGGAGTTCTAACTTCTTCGAGGAGTTGACCGAGGAGCCTTGAAAACACCTTGGTAAGTTCATTAGAGTGTTCAAACACGAGAGCGAGAGTAAACACGTGAGGAAGTGTGCGAGATAAACTTTGCTTCTTTCCATTATTATTTTTTTTACCCTATACTTCACCATGGCTAACGAGGGGGGAGCAAGCTCCCAAGCTTTTGATCTTAAACTTTTCACAGAAGCAATCAAAGGCGAATTGGGACGCATGATGGACCAAAAACTTGAACTGATGCACCAACGCATTGACAGCTTAGAGTTGTCTCATGGAAGCTCCAAAGGCAGCCGTGGAAAGGCTTATGCACATGAGTCTAGCGACTCTAACTCAGACAACAACTATGAGCATAAGCAAAGTAGGTCCAAGCGTGACGCTAGGCCTTCAAATGACCACATTCCGGGCATAAAGATGAAAATTCCACCCTTCCAAGGACGATCAGACCCCGATGCCTACTTAGAGTGGGAGAAGCGGATTGAACTTGTCTTCGACTGCAATACTTACTCGGAGGAGCAAAAGGTCAAGTTGGCCGTGGTCGAATTCACCGACTACGCCGTTGTGTGGTGGGATCAACTCTCCACTAGTCGAAGGAGGAGTCGTGAACCTACCATACAAACTTGGACGGAGCTAAGACGACTAATGAGGAAGCGTTTCGTACCAAGTCACTACTACCGTGACTTGTACCAAAAGCTTCAAACCCTCAACCAAGGAGCACGAAGTGTCGAGGACTATCACAAGGAAATGGAAATACTCATGCTACGGGCAGACATCATGGAGGATCGAGAAGCAACAATGGCACGCTTCTTGAACGGATTAAGGCCCGAAATCGCTGATCAAGTGGAGTTACACCACTATGTGGAACTTGGGGACTTGGTGGAGAAGGCCATCAAGATTGAAAGGAGGATTAAGAGGAGGGGTTCGACTCGGAGTTACTACAACTTTTCACCCTCTTATCCCCGAACTACACCACCAAAGAAAGAGGATAAAGGGCCGAATAATTCCACCCCTTCAAGACCGAGGCCGGATATGACTAAGTGGGAGTCTAAGGCAATACCAAAAACTGCCATTGAGTCGAGCATGGGGCGAAATCGAGATACTAGATGCTTCAAATGCCAAGGCCGAGGGCATATTGCTAGCCAATGCCCGAACCAACGCACTATGATCATCTTACCCAATGGTGAGTTTCTCACCGATGATGAAGATGAGAAGGAGGAGTTGCCATCCCTTGAGGAAGAAGAGGAAGCATTGCCCGTCAATGAACGAGTTGGACTCGTTGTCAGACGAGCCTTAGCAACCCAAGTGAAAGCCGCCGACCATGCACAAAGAGAGAACATTTTCTACACCCGTTGCTATATCAAAGGCAAGGTATGTAGTTTGATCATAGATGGAGGTAGTTGTGCTAACGTCGCTAGTGCCTTGATGGTGGAGAAACTAGCACTACCCACTCTACGACATCCAACACCTTATCGTTTGCAATGGTTGAACGATAGTGGGGATGTTCGTGTGACCAAGCAAATCCAAGTACCTTTCCGAATTGAAAAGTATGAGGACGTGGTGTTATGCGACGTGGTCCCTATGCAAGCATGTCACATACTATTAGGGAGACCATGGCAATTCGACAAGGGAGTTACATTCGATGGCATTACCAATAAATACTCCTTCAAGCAAGGCGAGAAGAGGATTGTGCTTGTGCCACTCACTCCTATCCAAGTTCACGAAGATCAAGAAAGCCTGATCAAGGAGAATGAGCTTGAGAATGAGAAGAAAAAAATAGAAAAAGCTGAGAGCTCAACAGAAAATGATAAGGCCGAGAAAATTGAGAGGAAAAAGACATATGGTGAGCCGGCCAAAATTGACAAGAGAGAGAAAAGGCAAAATCTATTGATAAAAGCCAATGTAGTAAGAAAAGCTTTGAGTGTTAATACACCCATCTTTGTACTTTTGTGCAAAGAGGTATTGGTTGTCACAAGTGATCTTACTAACACTCTACCATCTAGTATTGTCTCTCTTTTGCAGGAATATGAGGATGTCTTCCCCGATGAGATTCCAAATGGACTACCACCAATAAGGGGAATTGAGCATCAAATTGACTTGGTTCCAGGTGCCCCACTTCCTAACAGACCAGCTTACAAAATGGGACCAGATGAGACAAAGGAGCTCCAACGCCAAATCGAAGAGCTTCTAACAAAAGGATGGGCACGAGAAAGCTTGAGCCCATGTGCGGTTCCCGTCATCTTGGTGCCTAAAAAGGATGGAAGTTGGCGAATGTGCACTGACTGTAGGGCCGTTAATGTAATAACGGTAAAATATCGTCACCCTATTCCTAGACTTGATGATATGTTAGATGAGCTATATGGTGTTGTGATTTTCACTAAAACTGATCTAAAAAGCGGTTATCATCAAATTAGGATGAAAGAGGGGGATGAATGGAAAACGGCCTTTAAAACCAAACATGGCTTGTACGAGTGGTTAGTTATGCCATTTGGACTAACTAATGCACCTAGTACGTTCATGAGGTTGATGAACCATGTACTTCGTCCATTCCTTGGAAAATTTGTAGTTGTGTATTTTGACGACATCCTGATTTATAGTAGGAGCCTAGATGAGCATGTTGAACATGTGAAGCATGTTCTTGATGTACTTCGAAGGCAAAAACTCTATGCCAACCTTAAGAAGTGCTCCTTTTGTACTGATCAACTTGTCTTCCTAAGCTTTGTTGTGAGTAAACAGGGAATCAAAGTGGATGAGGAGAAGGTTAAAGCAATTCGAGAATGGCCTACTCCAAGCACGGTGGGTGAGGTACGCAGCTTCCATGGTCTTGCTAGTTTTTATAGACGATTTGTTAAAGATTTTAGTACCATTGCTGCACCTGTAACTGCTGTAATTAAGAAAAATGAGCCATTTGTGTGGAGTGATGCTCAAGAACGTGCTTTCCAAATACTTAAACATCAACTCACACACACACCACTACTTGCATTGCCATGCTTTGACAAGATGTTTGAAATAGAGTGTGATGCATCTGGGGTGGGTATTGGAGCTGTCCTAATGCAAGAGGGCAAACCAATTGCATACTTTAGTGAAAAACTCAATGGGGTAGCTTTGAACTACTCCACTTATGATAAGGAGTTGTACTCCTTAATCTGTGCTTTAGAAACTTGGCAACATTACTTGAGACCAAGGGAATTTGTCATACACACTGACAATGAGTCGCTTAAGCACATTAAATCACAACACAAGTTGAATAAGCGTCATGTTAGGTGGATTGCATTTATTGAAACCTTCCCTTATGTGATTAAGTACAAAGTGGGAAAAACTAATGTTGTTGCTGATGCATTATCACGCCGGTACTCCTTGCTCACTCAACTTGATGCAAGGTTGTTAGGATTTGAATTAGTTAAAGAGTTATACACCAATGACCCAGATTTCTCAGGTATTTATGACTCTTGTGGTTCAGCAACTCAAGGTAAATTCTACATCCTTGATGGATTTCTTTTCTACCTCAATCGACTGTGTATACCTAACTGCTCTATTCGCTCTTTACTTGTTAGGGAAGCACACGGAGGTGGCTTGATGGGACACTTTGGCGCGGCTAAAACCTTAGCTATCCTTCAAAAGCACTTCCATTGGCCAAGGATGAAGCGAGATGTGGAACGAATGGTGGCTAAATGCATCACTTGCCACAAAGCTAAGTCTAAACTTCAACCCTATGGCCTTTATAGTCCTTTACCTGTACCTAAGGAACCTTGGACCGATATTTTCATGGATTTTGTTTTAGGGTTGCCTAGGTCATAGAGGAAAAATGATAGCATCTTTGTTGTTGTTGACAGATTTTCAAAATTGGCACATTTTATACCATGTCACAAAACAGATGATGCATCGCACATTGCTGATTTGTTTTTCAAAGAAATCATTAGATTGCATGGCATGCCTAGGACAATTGTCTCTGATAGGGATGTCAAATTTTTAAGTTACTTTTGGAAAACTTTGTGGGGAAAATTGGGTACCAAATTGCTATTTTCTACTACTAGTCACCCACAAACTGATGGCCAAACTGAGTTTGTCAATCGTACACTATCTACACTCTTGCGTGCCATCATTAGAAAAAATATTAGAACCTGGGAAGAGTGTTTACCCCACGTTGAGTTTGCATACAATCGCACGGTGCATAGTTCTACTCATTTTTCACCATTTGAAATAGTCTATGGTTTTAACCCTTTAACACCACTAGACTTATCACATTTACCTTCTTCTGAGCACATTAACATGGATGGTGCTAAACGAGCAGATTTTGTCAAGAAATTACACGAGCAGGTACGCCTAATGTGACGCCCCCACTTCTCCCTAAGGCGAACCAAAGGGTATCTGCGGGACGCCTGCCCAGCTCTCGCCAGGACTCACGCAAAACATTCAAACTTATTACCAATCTAACGTCACAAGTACAATAACATAAATACAAAGATGCGGAAGCGTTCAAGTTTAACCACGGTCATCCATTATCCAACCCGTACATCGGGTGTTCAACATACAACTTTAAACCCAAAATACCTTATGCCCAAATACTACATTCCAATTACAAAAGTACAACCCAAAACCAAGAGGCATAGTCAAAATATGATAGAAACCCTAAACAAAAGTACATCAGGAGGGTTTCTCCAATACGTCTCCGAATCCAGTCCTGTTAAGGAAAACAAATCTACAGGGTGAGCAAAACGCTCGTGAGGCCAAGAACACACATGCAAGCACATTGCTCAAATAACAATCTCAATTTACAAGTCAAGCAATAATATTGCAATAATTAACAATTCGAGCGGGAAAAGTAAATAGAAACAATTCAAGGATATAGTAGCTCTCAGGAGCTGAGTTCCACTTGCACGAGCAATAACCTCCACGAATTGACACTCCGTCAATCGAGTAGGTTTAGTCCGTAGAACTCCACTTAACCTGTCCCCTTTCACCTTACATACCCCTGTATCGGGCCCGCCTGTCATTAGTTTGTGGCGATACTATTCGAGTATGCCAAGAAAGACCTCTCATTAGGTCAAGCTTATATATCTCATGGTTCGCCAAGGTTCCCGACCAAGCCCATGCCGGCTCGAGTCCAAGGTCGGCCAATGAGATTTGGGCGTCCCCCATGTGCACTTGTGTGTCGAGGAGATTCACTCCAACGACGTATGCAGCTAGCATACCAATACATTTCATTCATTCAATGCATTTCAATCATTCATTCAATGCATTTCAATCATTAAAATTTCATTTCTAATGAGAACGAGTGTGGTAAAGTACACACTCGACTCCACTTTCAAGATTTCCAATTATTAATAACAATTAAACATGTAACAAGGTTACATACACCTGACACTCACCAAATATTAGGTGTGAGTAAGGTCAAGGGAAGTTCAAGCGTCCACCGGGGAATCCTCTTGAAGGTCCTCGTGTGTGCCTGAGCAAATAATAGTAAATTTATCATTCACAACCCAAATATCGAGGAATAATTCATTCGCTAGCATTAATCGAGGGAATTCCGTGAAAATGAACCTCAATTACTCGTAAATCGAGGTTCGAGTGGGGTTTGATAACGTTCAAAAGTATTTAAGTCTTTATCTAGGAAATCGGGGATAAAACGTTTAGATAATATCAAAAGAATAAAGAGTTCTTGAAAAACTCTATTTCCTTGAAATTGGAAAATTTCAGTTTTATTATGAATCTTTGAAAAATCGTAACTCACTCGGCACAAGTCGAGAATTGGAAAACTTTATACCGTTGGAAACCTCTTAGAAAGTACTATAAGTTCCTAGAAGACACTTTTCCATGAATTGAAGTGGAAAGTGCTCAAAAATGAGCTTGAAGGTACAGACTCGGTTTACAAGGCAGAATTAAGTTGGATTTCGGCCAACTTTGAAAATTCGGCACGATTCACACGTTGCAAACCGGCCTCTGAAATTTGTAACTCAATTAGAGTTGCAAGTGAGGTTTATAGCAAAGCAAGCGGATCAAGAATCAGAGTTTCGAGTACCGAGATACGGTAACTCAAAGTTGGGGAAATTCAAGACTGGAGAAGAATTTCCAGATTTGAACCTCCAACACTAGAAATTTAATTAGGTATCGAAACGAACTTGGATTGGTACCAAAATTGGCAGTATTTTACTCCTATGTGAAAGGTATTTCTCTATCAAATTTCAGGGAAAAATACCCTCAGGAAGGTAGTTAACTAATCATCCAAAGTTCCGGAAAATTTCTAAGGCAATCTGCCTTTTGACTTTCATTTCCCAATTCAAATCGTTTAACCAAGAAAGCTATCCAACCATGGTTCATTTGTGAAATAAAGGTCTAAGATACATCCATGATACCTTTGGTAATGGTTTAGCATAAAAAATTTCAATTAATAAGATCGCTCCCGGGTTTTGTCCCAAACCAGTCCAAATATTACGTTTTTCCAAAACAGGGCAGTCCTCTTGTTTTGGTCACAACTCCGTCAATTTAGCTCAGAATTGAGCATGGTTTATGGCGTTGGAAAATAAATTCATAGGACTAAAAGTTCACAGAAGGAAATGTTATGAAATTTGGCAAGCAACCAGCTCGAAATTGAGCCTCAAGTTGCTGCCTCTACAAACCATTCCAGCAGATCCGAGAGACAGGACAGCTATCTTAAAACGAATGGTTCGGTTCCTACACATGGAATCAGAATACGCATTTTATACCGTTGGAAAGGTATGGATGTCTATTTTCGAATACCACTGACGGCACTCAATTTCAACGTCGGAGAACAAAGTTATTGTCGAAATGCTACCGCTGGACAGGGTTATCCGAAAATAATTTTCCAGCTTGCCTAGTTCACGAATAAATTCATTTGCCCATCTAAACGTTAATGTTTTCCAATGAAAATTTTTACACATATAACATAACACATAAACATCAGGTTCACGCCAATAAATCACCAAAAATTGGCCTTATCATGGCCGAACAAAACAGGGGCATTTTCGGAAATTTCTTGTCATGACCTCAACTTTGAGTTTCCAACAATAATACTCCATAAATCCATCATTTTAACCACTAAACTACCATTAAATCCAACATTAATCCTCTAATCAGCAACAACCCAAGTGTGGGAATTCATAGAGCCCATTTTTCAAATTTTCCAACAATATCAAGCCATCCATACACATGCAATAGCTTAAAGATGTATTTCTACCATCATAATCCAAGTTTAAGGTGTAGGATGAGGTTATACCTCCTTAGTGCTTTAAACCAGAAATTTTCGGTCCTCAAGAGGCTCCAAGAAACCGTGAAATGCAGCCCTTTAGTTAGCTAGATCCAACCTCCAAGTAGTTTGCTAGATGGTCTTCAAGTTTGGTGAAGATTGATTGAAGTTTTGTGGTTAATTTGATGAAGAAATTTGTGAAGCAAGGGAGTGAGAGAGAGGGAAGGCTGGCCGGCTGTTGGTGAGAGAAGAAAGAGTGAAATTTGATCAAGGTTAGCTTCCAAGAGAAGATTAAAATGAGTGGTGTAAATTCACTCCAAAGTCAACCCTCATTAGGGCTCGTTTGGTGCGTTTAGGGCTCGATTTCTCTCGCGTTTGGTTCACTAGTGCACTAAACCTCTAATGTGCTTATTTTCATATAAATATTATTCACTCTTAATTGTCTCGAAATAAGGGTCTAAAGTCCCTCAATTAAAATCGCGCGTGTGAAAACGCGTATCGCCAATTTGAACGCTATAACGCGAAACTTTCGAGAAATTCTTATAACGATTGTACTGCTAACTATCACTTGAGTACTTAAACATAAAATTACCTATTTTAGGACCATTGTACAAGTCTTGAATATTCCAAGCCTATTGTACTCTCAATCGGATAAAATTTCCTAACGCGTTTTCATTTTTTTCGCTAAACAAGCTTCCAAGAAAATAATTTTTGAAACGAGACACTTTAAAAATATAATGAAGCTATAATTCCATGTATTTAGGTCTAATAAGGATAGAAAATAATATTTGGGGCCATTGGCCAAATAAATAATTAAATAAGCTCGTAACTGGAGTTTAAAATAGGTAAATTTGTGAGTTCTTACATGAGTCGAATATTAATTTCTCAATTAACTTTTCTTAATTCTCCAATATTAATACACTCCCGATTCAAGTATAGCCTCGAAAGACGTGCACTCGTTATTCCAAACTAAACGAAATTTTTGAAAAGTAAATTTTCCAACAAAACGCTTTAAAAACATAAAAGAGACGTTGTTCCATCTAAATGGATTTAAATGGTCGAAATAAATAATTCGGAGAAAATGAGTGAATAATTATTTAAATAACCCGGTAATATTCTATAAAAATAAGAAAATTTTCGAGTCCTCACACCTAAACATTGAGCGAATGATGGACCAAGTTGCTCAACGGGTTAACAAGGGACGCCAATGCGTTGTGTTTAAACCTGGTGACTGGGTGTGGTTACATCTACGCAAGGAAAGGTTCCCAGTCCAAAGGTGCAATAAATTATTTCCCCGAGGAGATGGGCCATTTCAAGTCGTCAAGCTCATCAATGACAATGCTTACAAACTGGACCTACCCGGTGAGTACAATGTGAGCGCTACATTCAATGTCTCTGATCTATCTCCTTTTCTTGCAGACGATGAAGCTGATTTGAGGATAAATCCTTTTGAAGAGGAGGGGAATGATACGAACCAAGAGACACCATTGTGAACTATTCGAGTTCTCCTAGGACCCGTGACTCGAGCACGAGCTAAAAAGATGAGGGAGGAACTCCAAGGGCTTGTTCGTGAGATACAAGACCAAGAAATTGTCCCCAAGGTCATTGAGGGACTTGAGCATGAAGGAATGAAGGCCATCCATGTAGTGCAAGTCAAAGAGAACCATGCGTGACACTTCTCTAGTCACATTTGCTGTTTTAGTTAAAGTCATTGTAATAAGGGCTTAATGGTCCATAGCCTTGCTTTATTTACCTAAGGGATGACCTCATAGGGTTATTTACCTAAGGGATGACCTCATAAGGTTCGGTCAAGCCCACAATCCTTAGTCTTATGGAAATAGTCAAGCCTACAATTCTTAGTCTTAGTCAAGCCCACAATTCTAGAATAGTTTCACATTATTTAGTTTTTCATCTCTATGTAAGGCTATAAATAGCTCACACTTCCAATGGTTTTAGGCATTCAATCAATAAATCAGATTTTGAGAGTTTTCTTGGTTTCTCCAAGACTTCTTGAATACCTTAGAATTTCTCTAGGTGTTAGTGACTTATCAATCTAGAATCGCACTAGGTTGTGGCGCCTTCTACCATTATAGCAAGGTTCGTTAACCACGTGATTAACAGGTTGAGGTCATCCGCTCCAAACTTGGTGTCCTCTTGTCGATCCTGAAGCTAATCTTTTACGGGTTTCGTCACAAGGTTGGCGACGTTCGTATCAAAACCTCCCTTCCAAAACCGGTCAGCCAAGAGAGAGAAAAACAGTCCACTAGTTTACTTGCATCACCAACTTTCATCCTTTCATAAAGACTAACTTAAACATCATACCAAGTGTTATCCTTAATTCAAAAAGGATCCAAAACATGTTAATACATCAAGAAAATCATAAACAAAGCTTTAACAATTAATGAAACACATGGTAGGCTAAACAACCAACCCTGCTACCACTTGTTTAGTTCAAGAAATTTAACCATAAGTAACATCCATACAACTCCTAGTTTACCATCAAAGCTTTAAATACTTGATATAACACCATAAAATCAAGAGTTAAGGATCATATACCTCTCTTGTAAGAAGATTGAATCACCCAAAACAACCACCAAACCAAAAGCTCTAAGCTTGAAATCACACACTAGGGTTGAAGGTTGTTCACTCCACTAATTCAAGTCCTTCACTTTTGATTTTTGCTCAAGATCAAGCTAGGGTTTAAAAGGTATGAAAATAGAGTTTTCTCTCTTCCCTTGGAAGCTTCAAGGTGGCCGGCCAACATGAAGAAAAATGGAGCCAAGAATGGTTTAAATTTTCTCTAATTCTTTGGTCAAAAAGATTGAATGGCTAGGGTTTTGCCACTTGTCTCAATCTTGGCCATTCTCTTTCTAATCTTTGTCAAATCATGTTTCTATCCTCCAAATGTTTCCAATGTCTTACTAACACCCCTAAACTATCATATAAAGTCTCAACCACAATAAAAGAATATTTGGTCATAGAGTATGTGGTGAAATAAGATAATACAAACTAAAGGAAATGTTTTAATTCAAGTAAAAGGTAATAAAATGCAATGCAAGAGAAATGTTATAATGCATGTAGAATACAATGCAAGGACATGTTATCATTGATTTAGTCTTAGGGTAATGCAAGTAGCTTAGGAGAATTTGTATTTTAAAGTGAGGGTTCTTACACTCTCTCTCCCTTAAAGAATTTCGTTCTCAAAATTCTCACCTTGATCACTGAATAGCTCAGGATACTTGGCGCGAATATCCTCTTCCACGTAGCTTCTTCCACCTCCCACGTAGCTTTTTCCACTTCATGATTTCTCCATAAAATCTTTACCAAGAGTATCTGTTTAATTCTTAATTCCTTTACTTTTCGATCTAAGATCTGTACCGGCCTTTCTTCATAAGTCAGAAATTCGTCAATGTCAATTTCTTCTGGCTTTAGTACATGAGTGGAGTCTGGATGATACTTTTTCAACATAGAAACATGAAATACGTCATGGATCCTGGATAGACTCGCCGGTAACTCTAACTGATATTCCATATTTCCAACTCATTGGAGAATTTTGAAAGGTCCCACATATCTCGGTTGAAATTTCTTTTCTTTTCCCGCCGTGAGATTTCGAAGTGGTGTAACCTTTAGAAATATCTTGTCCCCAACTTCAAATTTCAAGTTCTTTCGTCGATTATCTGCATAACTCTACTGTCGACTTTGTGCTGTCTGAAGCCTCTGACGTATTACCTTCACCTTCTCATAGGTATTCTCGATCCATGGCACTGCAATTGGGTCTAAAACCCTTCTTTCCTCTATTTCATCCTAGTATATTAGTGATCGGCACTGATGTGAAACCCCGATCTAGACAACCAAAACACCATGGCTTAGGCAGCGGAAATTTGACCCAACTAATCCCTAAAAGTCACGAACAATTTTGATATTATCTCAACCCGTAACTACTCGAGTTAACGAACCAAATTGGAGGTAGTAGAACGCCACAATCAAGGAGATACTCGATTGATAAGTTCGGGTGAATAACTTGAGAAGATTCTCAAGTATTCAAAGGCAACTCTCTTGCCAAAGAGAAAGTAAAAACTCACTAATTGTATTTAATAGTCAAAAACTGATCTCAAAACAAAGAGGAAGTGGGGCTATTTATAGCCCTTACAAGCATTAACCCTAATCCAAAAGTTGACCAAACTACCCTACATACTTAAGAAAGATTTTGGGCCTTACTTACTAACAAATGGGCCGCAATTAAACTATCTTAATTACCTAGACTTTTTAAAACGAGAAATAACCAAAATCAACGAGAAAAATCAAATAATCCTACTAAACTCAAGCATTCGTGCAATCAACTAGTCTTCACTTGAATCTTCCAATTCCCCATGTGCTTGAATGGGCCTTGGTCTTTATATTCTCATCATTCCCCTCCTCTTAAAAGCAATTTGCCCACAAATTGAAGCACGAATGGTGACAAGACGAGTTACATGCCTTCGACTCAATCTTGTTATGATGGCTACAGATGGCATCCAATGCAAAGCCCATGTGCTAAGTTGGAAAATAACCCTCGTCGAACCTTGAATCTCACAAACCATCTTCAATGTATGCTCAACTTTATTGTTTGTGGTCATGAGGTAAGGGTCCTCAAAGTGGTATGAAGTGTATCCCGTGAAATCGAACTCCGGCTCGAACACACTTACAAGGCACCAAGGCGGATTTGGTGATGTTGGAGCTGCATGTGGACTAAGAGCAAGACGAAAATCATAATGGTCATTGAGGTACTTGTTCTTTAAACGAACCCTTGGTACACAACCATCCCTAAAATATGGAGTGTTCCCTTCAAGATGAGCTCGAATCAACTCCCCTTTGGTGTGGACTGAGTTGAGTTGACATTGTTCCATGAATGGATACCAAGGGGGTTTAACTCTTGGAGTACCAACTCCATGGAGGCTTGCAACGTCTACAATTGATTTTGGAATGGAACACACCAAGATCAGCTCAACTTGCCTTTGCTTGATCTGTATAAAAGAAGAAACACTAAACAAAGCAAAGGTAAGTTTGTTAAGAAAATAATAGGCCTTCACCGGGTTGCTCAAGATCAGCCCACTTTCTCTTCTTTCTTCCTTTTTACCACCCATCTCATTAGATTTTTCCATCTCTTTTTCTAGTTCAACAGCTGACCCTTTTATCTCATTACTTTCAACTTCTTCGGGTTTTACCTCTGCAGGCACAATTCCCTCATCTAGTTTTTTCTCCATTCTATAACGCTCAAGCTCACTTTTCATGCATGCTAGATCAATACAAAGTTGGTCATAAGTAAGTGATACAAGTGCAAGACGACGACTATTAAATAAGAAGGAATACTTATTAGTATGTCCATCAATTTTAACTTCTCGCCTCGACATCCATGCTTTGCCCAACAACACATGTGTCACTTGAATTGGGACTACATCACACAACACCTCATCCACATATTTGCCGATTTGAATAGGTACAAGTATGTGCTTAGTAACCCAAACATCCCCATGAGTGCTCGTCAACTTGTACGGTTGAAGATGATCAATGGTTGGAAGATTTAATTTCTTAACCATGATAGCACTTGCAAGATTGACTTCACAACTACCATCAATGGCCAAGCTACAAATTTTATCTTTGATACCGCAACGAGTATAAAACCAACCAAGCAACTGAGATTTGACGAGGTCCAATTGCTCATCTACACCACGTAATGCCACTTCTTTGACTCCCTTAGGATCAGGAAGACAATGTTGTGGGCTAGCTTTTATGCGTCTTATACTCGCCATGACGTATGAGGGAACCTGCAAAAAGTTAGCAACGAAACCGAAGATATTGCCTTTCACGCTCCCTTACGTGTATCCAGTCGCACTCGTGTATATGGATGTCACTCTAATGGACTTACCAAATACCTTTACCTGTTGGGTTAGGTAGTTGAGAAATGCTGCTCAAGTCCAACAACCGTTACCAACCTTTCCACAAGTGTAATCACAAGAATGTAGGAGAAAATGTAGGAAAGTGTTCCTAGAATCTAGGAAGAGAATATAGGAGAGTTTCCTAAAGTGGATGAGAGAATATAGGAAAGGTCCTAAAAATGGATGAGAGAATTTTAGGAGAGTTTTCTAAAAAATGGATGAGAGAATTTAGGAAAGTTTCCAAAAAAATGGATGAGAGAGTTTAGGAAAGTTTCCTAAAAATGTAGGAGAGAGAGTGTCCAAATGAGTACAAGGAGTTATCCAAGTGCTTTACTTAGTTTCCTAATTGATTTTGGAAACAAGTTAGTTTTTGGAAACCTTTTGAAAATCCTCTTCCTCTTGAACAACTTTTGGTAACTTTCTTGAAACAACTTTTGGTAACCTTCTTGAAACAACCTTTGGTAATCTTCTTGAAACAACTTTTGGTAACTTCCAAATTCTACTCCAAGAAAGATTGCACAAATCAGATTTGGTTCTCTATTCAAAACAATTCGGTTGCCCCTTTCTTTCCTTTCCTTTTTTTTTCTCTTGCCAACCAATTCCTCTTTTCTTTCTTCATTTTTTTTTGACTACAACTATCAACCACGACACAGAACAAGGAAGTCCATAAATAATAACAACCAAGAACTCCAAGATCTTTCAAGAACGTTCAAGGAAGTTGTCAGGAACTTCAGAAATTTCAAGATTGTGGTCAAGAATTCAAGAAGCTCAAGATTATTGTAAGTTCTCTTCAAGATTCACAAAATTCCAACAAGTTTTGCCAAAATTCAGATTTGAAAACCAAGTAAACAAGTTGGATAACACAAACAACAAGGCTGGACAGATTTGTATTCGGATGAACAGTAACTATGAACAGTGTCGGCGAACAGTATCGGTGAACAGTGTCGGTGAACAGTCAAAGAACAGTAATAATTTTTTTTTTGGTTCTAAACAAACGAACAGATTGGGATTAAACATATATGACTCGAAATAAATGAAAAAAAAAGATATAAACTGGTGGTTGTCGACTAGCTCTGGTACCAACTGATGTGAAACCCCGATCTAGACAACCAAAACACCATGGCTTAGGCAGCGGAAATTTGACCCAACTAATCCCTAGAAGTCACGAACAATTTTGATATTATCTCAACCCGTAACTACTCGAATTAACGAACCAAATTGGAGATAGTAGAACGCCACAATCAAGGAGATACTCGATTGATAAGTTCGGGTGAATAACTTGAGAAGATTCTCAAGTATTCAAAGGCAACTCTCTTGCCAAAGAGAAAGTGAAAACTCACTAATTGTATTTAATAGTCAAAAACTGATCCCAAACAAAGAGGAAGTGGGGCTATTTATAGCCCTTACAATCATTAACCCTAATCCAAAGGTTGACCAAACTACCCTACATACTTAAGAAAGATTTTGGGCCTTACTTACTAACAAATGGGCCGCAATTAAACTATCTTAATTACCTAGACTTTTTAAAACGAGAAATAACCAAAATCAACGAGGAAAATCAAATAATCCTACTAAACTCAAGCATTCGTGCAATCAACTAGTCTTCACTTGAATCTTCCAATTCCCCATGTGCTTGAACGGGCCTTGGTCTTTATATTCTCATCAGGCACTTTCTTCCATAGAGAGGTTTGTACGGTACCATTTGTATGGAGGAATGATAACTATTATTGTATGCAAATTCAACCAACGCCATATACTGTCCCCAACTTCCACCAAAATCCAAGATACAAGTCCTTAGCATGTCCTCGAGTGTTTGAATAGTTCTCTCTGACTGTCCATCAGTTTGGGGATGATAAATAATACTAAAGTTCAACTTGGTCCCCAAAACTTCTTATGACTGTTGTCAGAAACGAGACACAAACCGAGGATCTCTGTCAGAAACAATGCTTACAGGGATCCCATGCAATCTCACTATCTCATTAATGTACAATTGGGCCAATTTCTCCAAGGAGTATCTCATATTTATAGGTAAGAAATGAGCAGATTTGGTCAACCTATCAACTATTACCCAAACGGCGTCGTGACCTTTCTAAATACAAGGTAATCCTGACACAAAATTCATCGTAACTATTACCCAAACGGCTTCATGACCTTTCTGAATACGGGGTAATCCTGACACAAAATTCATCATAATATGTTCCCATTTTCACTCAGAGATTTCAAGAGGCTGTAGAAGACCTGAGGGTTTCTGATATTCAGTTTTTACTTATTGGCACACTAAACACTTTTGGACAAACTGAGCAATTTCCTTCTTCATCTTATCCCACCAATGCAGTCTCCTCAAATTCTGGTATATTTTTATGCTCCCAAGATGTAAGGTATACTTAGATCGATGTGTTTCTTCCAAAATGTCTTTCTTTATTACTTTATCTTGCAGCACCATTATTCGATTCTGAAATTTCAAAATACCCTCGGAACTCACATTAAAGTCCGAGATTTCCCCTTTTTGCACTTTTTTCACCCACTTCTATACCATCTGGTCATTCTTCTGAACTTTGTAATTCGGTCCAATAGATCAGATCTCACCGTGATATTGCCCAAGATTACTCTCTGTTGGTCCAATCGTGGATTCCATTCACTCACTTTTTCCAATAAATTCCATTCCTTGACCATTAATCCAGTTACTTGAACTTTCTGACTTACAACATTGGCCTTCCCCGAGTTGTAGATAATGGTACAATCATAATTCTCAAGAAATTCCACCCACCGACGTTGTCTCAAGTTTAGTTCCTTCTGAGAGAATAGATATTTCAGACTCTTATGGTCGGTATAAACCTCAAAAGTCATCCCATATAAGTAATGCCTCCACTTCTTTAAGGCAAAGACTACATCGGCCAATTCCAAGTCGTAAGTCGGGTAATTCCGCTCATGGGATTTTAATTTCCTAAAGACATAGGCAATCACATTTCCATTCTGCATTAGAACACATCTCAATCCTTCTCTTGAGGCGTCAGTATATACAATGAAACTGTTTTTCCCGTTTGGTAAGGCTAAGACTGGCGCCAACGTTAACCATTTCTTTAATTCTCGGAAACTAACTTCACACTTAGAATCCCAGACAAATTGACCATTCTTTTTCGTCAGGTCGGTTAAAGGCCCTACTAATTTGGAGAAATCTTTGATGAACCGACGGTAGTACTGTGAGGACCCGAAAATTTTCTTATGTTTTAGTCATTATTTTATTTCCTTGCATACATTTTCTATACTTTCCTTTAGTATATTAATTTTCTAGACATTTTTATAAGGGAGTTAAGTTTTTAAATCATTTTTCTAGTATAAATTAGTTCATGTGACATTAGTAGTGTATATTGGACGTGGGACCCGCTAGTGCGTTAAGTGCGATAAATTTTGACGACTAGATGAAGTTTTGTATAAAGAGATATTATTTTACAAGGTGTTAAGAGATGATTAGAGGTTAGTTAGATAGATTAACCATTGAAAAACAAGAGGATGAGATTAAACCTTAAGGTGCCATTTGTCGCGACACTATTCGAAATTGGATTTTGACCAAGGTGTCTTAACTTTATTAAAAATCAAAATTTGACCAAAATTTCCTCATTTTTCCTTCTTGCTTGGCCGAACTTCTTGAGGGAGAGTAAGGGAGAGAACTTCATCTTGTCTTTTAATTTCTTATTACAATCTTGAGTTCCAACCATCAATTTTGCAAAATACTCCATAAAAATGCTAACTAAGGTAGATTTCAAGGTGTTGGTGGAGTGATTTTAGAGGGAAAAGTACTAAACTACCATCTTTCTTATGGTTCTAAGGTAACTTGCCAAGAAATCCCTCTTTGCTTCTAATAATTGCATATTAGTGGTTTAAACTTGCTAAATGTGTAGTTTTGTGGGAAATTTCATGATTGAAGATAGTGATATGTAGATTTTCAGTTTTATTGGTGAATTTTATGCCTATATATGAAGGTTAAGGGTTGGCCATGATTTATTAGTTTTGACATGTGAAATATCTAGTGTTTATGTGCTAGTTTACTTTGCCTAAGGAAATTTCCAGTTTGGGTGCATAAATTTCAGCTTAGGGTTTCCAAATTTGACCTGATTGTGTTTGGGTTTTGGAGCTATCAATTGGCTAAAATTGAAGGGTGTTGTGACCCTAATTAAGTGTTTTTAATAGCTTGTGATTTGTATGTGCAATTGAGGCTGTTTTGGATGAACTTTGGTATTGATTGTAGGATGGAAAAAGTAAAGGAATTTAAGGGGAGGTGCTGTCCAAATTTTGAGGCCATTTAGTTCCTTCGAGTTTGGTTGATTTTGGGTAGAAATGAAGAGTTTTAGGGTTGTTCATGTCGTTAGGATCAACTGCTACCTTTTTCACTCCAAAGTCACATTTTTTGCTTTGCATTAGTGGTTCATTCGGATAGGCAAACGACTCGTATCCGAGTCTCACTTGTGAATTCCGTTCACTAGGTTTTGAAGTCGAGTCTCAATTGTATTTCCTTGGTTGTTCTAGGACGTGCCGGTGATCAAGGGCGTACCTCAGGAGGGAACTTGTGAAGTTGTTTTGCTTGACTGGTGAGTGTACCACTAGCATGAATTGTTGCTTAACTGGTTTACTTGTACATGCAATTTGTGACTTCTATCTATTCTGGACGAAACGAGGGTGTACTTTATCACACTCGTTTCTCTCGTCTGTTTGATTGGTTACTGTATACATTTGAATCTGTTATTTGTATATGATTTGATGTCGTTTGGAGGCTTGTATCCAACGGCCTTGCTATGACTTCTGAGCTCAAACCCTATGGCTAGTTACTCGAGTCGAGCCGGCAAGGGTCTGGTCGATTAGGTAACGAACCATGGGTCTTCTATTTTGTCGAGTGGAGTGTTATCTCCTTGACTAATCGGTATGCTCGAGTATTACCACCTCTGTTTCTGTATGGCGTTCGGGTCCAATAAGAGATATGTTTGGTGGACGGAATACGGTGTAAGTGGGGTTTACGGTCATGGTTGTTTTCTCTAAACATTGATGGAGAGTCAACGAGTTTGGATCAAGTACTACAACGAAAATTTGGCTCTTGAGAGCCATCTGTATCCTTTCTATGTGAGTTATTATGATCCACTGAGATGTTTGTTCATCTCTTTAATTGGTGTTTCTATTTAATTGATTAAGTGAAGTTCCATGATTCTTGATTGCCTGGATTTTGGTACCTCATTGAGCGAAAAACTCACCCCCGTTACCTTTGTTTCCTTACAGGGAACAATATTTTGGAAATCATGATTTTTGGAAGAAAGAGTCGAGCTAGTATAGATATTCTTTTGTTAAACTTCTTTGTAATAGAAAACCCTATTTGTATTTTGATCCAATATAACATTTTGGCTTGTAATGACTCCAATGTACTCCCTCCGTCCCATTCATTTGGTTATACTTTTCATTTTGGGATGTCCCAAAACAATTGTCATGTTAGAAAAATCAAAACAACTTTTACACTCTCTTTCCAATATAACCCTTCTTTTTAATCACACATTCAAATTTAAAATTTGAATTTGAGGGGTAAAATTGGAGAGAAGCACAAACATCACAATCAAACCACTATTCTTAAAAAGTTGGATTCCCCAAACATAACCAAATGAATGGGACGAAGGGAGTATATATTTATGCAAGCGTATGGTTTAGTAATCGTGTTTTCAATTTAGTAGTTCTGACGAGAGTTGGGCAGGCAGTTCATTAACCCTTAGGGTACGCCCTAGGGGAAGGTGGGGCTGTCACAAGTACCCAGCTAAACCCAAGAAACTACGGATCTCAGTTGGGGTTTCTGGCTGTCTCCACTCAGATACGGCTTCTACTTTCACTGGATCCACAGAAATGCCATTTTTAAATCTTACATGCCCTAGAAAAGAAATCTAATCCAACCAAAACTCACATTTGCTAAACTTGGCATATAACTGGTGTTCTCTTAAGATCTGCAAAACTATCCTCAAATATCGTTCATGATCCTCTCGAGTTTTAGAGTATACCAAGATATCATCTATGAACACCACGACAAATTGGTCCAAATAAAATTTAAAGACTCGATGCATTAAATCCATGAATGCAGCCGGAGCATTTGTTAAACCAAACGGCATCACTTCAAAATCGAAATGTCCATATCTGGAATTAAAAGTAATTTTCGGTATGTCCTCCTACTTAATTCGTAGCTGATAATAACCTTGCCTCAAGGTCAACTTAGAGAAAACTACTGCTCCTTGCAACTGGTCAAACAACTCGTCAATGTACGGCAAAAGATATTTATTTTTCACCGTTACATCATTAAAACCGCGATAGTCAATACACAGTTTCAAACTGCCATCCTTCTTTTTAACAAATAGAACAAGCGCTCCCCAAGGTGATTTACTTTCTCGAATAAACCCTAACTCTAACAAATCCTGTAACTGCTGTTTTAGTTTCTTAAATTCGGCCAGGATTATTCGGTATGGTATTTTTGCAATGGGAGCGGTTCCAAGCACCAAATCAATCTTAAATTCTATTCCCTCTCTGGCGGCATCGACTTCAACTCGTCAGGAAAAATATCGTGAAATTCATTTACTACTAACACATCCTCTAGTTTCACCTTATCTCCAGGAGTATTAATCAAGAAAGCTAAGTAACCCTGTGCCCCTTTATTTAATAAATTCCTGGTTCCAATTCCCGAAACAAGTGCAGACGAGGCTAATCTACCTCTCACATCCAATCTTAGAGTTGCCTCTCCGGATATAGAGAACTCCACCACTTTAGTCTTGCAGTTCAACTAAACATTACAACGAGCTAACCAATCCATGCTTATAATCACGTCATACCCCTTGAGGTCTAAACTTATCAAGTTTACCACCAACTTCCGTTCTCCTACCCAAATCTCACAATTTTTGTAAACCATGTTGGTAATTCAGTTTTGATCCCTAGTAGGTGTTCTAACCTCCAAATCATAGGGTAATTTAACAGGACTTATATCAATACCACATATGAAGGTAGGATTCACAAAAGAATGAGTTGCCCCAGGATCAATTAAAAACTTAGCTAAGCGGTGGAATATATGGATCGTACTTTCCAGTACCTCAGATGATTCAGGGGCTCGCTGATTGTCCAAGGCAAAAACCCTAACAGAAGCTTTTGGTCTACTCCCACTGGCAATAGGTTGTTTAGAGTTTAACTTCTCTGGCTGCACACCCTCATTCCCTTCACGGAGTTTAACAAGACAGGCTGCGATCTGATACTCGGAACTACCGCAACGGAGACATTTCTTCATTTTTCGCTAGCAAGTATCATCGGTGTGGTTCGTCTTACCACAATACCCACAATTTACTCGAGGAGCTGGTGCAGGACCTCCTTAGGAGACAGTCCTCTGTTGTCCTCTCCCGTTGTGAGCCCCTCTGGATGGAGCTCCTCTCGGTATTCCTGAGATACGAACTCCACTCGTATCTCTTCCAAACTTAGGAGGTGGTACATACTGATCGCCTCGCCCGGTAGTACTACTAGATGCACCTCATCTCTTTACTTGAAGAGTCCGAACCTGAAATCGGGTCTGCTCCACTCGTTGAGGTTTCTCCAGCGTATCTTTAAACGTATCAATCTGGGTTGCAGTTAAGTCTTTTTGAATTTTCATATTCAACCCCTGTACAAATCGCCTTATGCGTTTCTGCTCATTAACCACCAGTTCCGGAGCAAATTTAGAGAGTCTGGTGAACTGGGTCTCATATTTTGCCACACTCAAAGTGCCTTGGTGCAATTTGATAAATTCATCCTCTCTTTTCTCCTAAATTAATGGCGGAAGGAACTGCTCGTTAAATTCCCTGGTAAAGTTAAACCAAGTACGTGAAGTTTGCTCCCTGTCCCATTTTGCCCTTATTACGTTCCACCAGAAACGGGCCGCACCTTCCAACTAAAAAACGGCCAAAGTCACTTGCCTCTCCTCAATATAGTGCAATGCAGCAAATATATCCACCATTCTTTCGAACAAATTCTCGGCAATTTCGGGATCTGATCCTCCAAGAAATTTTGGAGGAGCAAACTTTTGGAATTATTCCAGGGCCCTGTTTTCACCTACTTCAAGGTCCCTTTGCTGATTACCAGGCACTTGACCTTACTGGTCAACCAGTCGAGCTAACAAATCAGTCATACGGTTGATAGCCGTAGCTATCTGGTCCCCTTCTTCACCTCCAGGTCCCTGGTTCAAATTCGCCACAGATCCTTGTTCCTCTTCTTGCCTGGGTCCACGCCCATGGCCCCGACCACATTGTCGTTTACCCTCCATTATTTCTCACTGGACTAGGGTTCACGAATTATAACTAATGGTGTAGGCAAGTATTGGTATATAATAGATACTTGTGCGTAATCGAAGGTCAAAGGGAAATAAAGTCAAAATTATGATAAGCAAGTGAAAACACAAAACAGTTAAATGCTAAAATCGAAATAAGGTTAAAGTCAAAGTTTAAGGTCAAAGTCAAGATCGAAATCAAAGTCAAAATCAGAGTCAAGGTCAATGAATTATACATTCAAAGGCTCATAGTAGTTATTTACAAACTAACAAGGCCAAAAGTATCAAGTACGAGTCTCAAAAGTACAGATACAGTCATCCAACCATATCATACAAAAACCAGCGTAAGTAGCCAAAAGAAAACTATACAACCACCGAGTCACCACCTCTCATATCCTTTCTACGTACAATGGTCAAAATCATCCAAAAATGTAACCTAGTAGTCAAGACTTAGTCCGCCGCGGGACTAGCTGATCTCCCATCCTGGGCAGGTTCAGTTTCTGCCTCGCCTCCTACATTAGAAACCTCATCGCTCAAATCCCCAAATAGGTCATCACAAATATTCAGGGTCGACTCAGCTCTAGCCCTCATTTTCATGGTTCCCTTAATCAGTCGCTCCTGGGCTTCCCCAAATTGCGCGCAGAGATCGTCGGTCCTTTCTTGACCCTCGACTACATCATCCTCAAGTTCCTTAATCCGGTCGGGTTGCATATTTATAGTTTCCCTTAGTTGATTCACCTCAACTTCAAACCTAGCATTGTCCTTCGCTAGTGCTTTCCTCTCCTCCACAACTGCCAAAACTACTGGGTTAGGATAGGCGTAAGTATGGCGGCATTCGCAACGCCGATGGCGGTTAGCTGGACTCCAGTGTATAGTAGCTCCTCTGGGCCTGATCTGGTACTTAATCATCGGTAATGGAGCACGGGGCTGCCCTCCACCTTGACTATTACTAGGGCCACTAGGTCCGTCCATCCTACACAAAATATAGATAAAACTTAAGCACACTTAAGGAAAAATGAACAAATGAAATCTTAAAGTCAAAAAATTCTAATACGCCCAGACCAATTCAAATCTAGGCTCTGATACCACATGTGACAGCCCCACCTCTCCCTAGGGCGAACCCTAGGGTATCTGCGGACTGCCTGCCTAACTCTCACCGGGGCTCAGTCGAAGAAAGAACTAGTAACTCAAGATAACTAATGAAATATCTTCAAAGAAAGGAGTACAAACCCTAATGGAAATATAAGTTGCCACACCACTTTCCAAAACTTAGACTATAGAGCTAAGTATCAAACTTACAATTCCACACTTAATTTACATAATATACATCGAACTTACAATTCACGCTTACAAGAGTCAAAAGTAAGGTCTTCTAAACAAGAGTTTACAATCTAAAGTACAAGTTCAAAACAAAAGTTAAAACTATAAAAGTTCACGACCATAGTTCCTTCCCCGATCTGTTAAGGAAAACAAAAGGAGTGGGGTGAGCTAAAACTCAGTGAGGTTCCAAATAAATATGTAAGCACATGGCCAATTAAAGGTGTAATATAAACAAGTAACCACCGTATTGTACTATAACAATTAAAGCACAGTTCAATTTAAGGATATGGGTGGTTTTCAAAAGCCAAATCCACTTGAACTTAATCATAACAAGAATCCGTTGACTCTCCGTCAACGTTTGCGTTCAAAGAATACAATGTCCGTAGAACACCACATACTCCAATTTCCGTCCACCAGTCAACCCCCTTACCGGACCCGAACACCACAAACAGTAATTAGGTAATACTCGAGTATACAGGATCCAGATTCAGTAAACAGCCCTCAGGATTTATCGGCCTTCTCGACCAAGCCCTTACTAACTCGAGACAACCGACTCACCTATGAGGTTGGGTACCCAAACAGTCATAGTAGTTGCTAGGATGCCACCCAAACAACTCACATAGAGTCAAATATAGAGAAATCACATCTCATAATAGCAGTATACAGAGCCTCAATGAAATCAAAGAAGGTCAAGTGTGATAAAGTACACGCTCGCCTCAAATTTGTCAAAACAATCATTTAGCTCAACCAGTCATAGATCAAGCATTCAGATATTTCACATAGACAGATAACAGGTAATGGAACACTCACCTGTCAAGAAATGTAGAGTTCAAACGTCAAGTTCCTTGATTACGTTCACCTCTGTTTCCCAATCCTAGGGCAACGAGTGAAATCGTTAACAATCTAGATTCATTTCCAACCCAAATGTGAACTCATTAGGTGACCAAGTGAGTGGTTAAATCTACTCAATTCACCATGCAAGTTAGGCCCAAAATGTAGTAAAAGGTCATAAGAAAACAAGTTTGACAAGTTCAAGAAAGTAGAGCAAAAGAAAATTCGCATTCAAGTTCAAAGTCTTCTTCGCGGGTAAAACAATCGCACTCGCGCAATTCGGGGAAAACGGTCATTTTTCACTGTAGGAAAGTCAAAATCATGTGACGTTAGCAGCGTTGGAAACTAGACTCGAAGCGTTTTCAACAGTACCAAATGCAGACTCTAGTTCCTCTCCTATCAATACCAGTGATCCAGGGAAGTTGTCTGATTTTTAGGTTCTGATCAGCTCAAAATCCTAACAAAAATTACTCTATTTCCTCTTGCCAACTTCACTTGTTTTGGCTCAAATTCATCCAATTCAACCTCCTAGAATTCATATACAGGGGATCATGTTACCTAGTACCATTAGAGTTTAAAATGCAACACACCAAATGATCAAGTAAACCAAAACAATCTAGCCAACAACAAGAACCAAAACAGTCCACTAGTTGCCCAAAAACAACCACTTTACTTGCTTCATTTCCATTTCAACTCACACCAAACCTTAAACCAATGTTTAGCCAAGATTCCTAGGCTTAATTAAGGTGCAAATGAACCACAAAATCAAGGAGAAACCTCTCTTCCAAAACCGGTCAGTCAAGAGAGAGCAAAACAGTCCACTAGTTCACTTGCATCATCAACTTTCATCCTTTCATGAAGACTAACTTAAACATCATACCAAGTGTTATCCTTAACTCAAAAAGGATCCAAAACATGTTAATACATCAAGAAAACCATAAACAAAGCTTTAACAATTAATCAAACACATGGTAGGCTAAACAACCAACCCTACTACCACTTGTTTAGTTCAAGAAATTTAACCATAAGTAACATCCATACAACTCTTAGTTTACCATCAAAGCTTTAAATACTTGATATAACACCATAAAACCAAGAGGTAAGGATCATATACCTCTCTTATAAGAAGCTTGAATCACCCAAAACAACCACCATGCCAAAAACTCCAAGCTTGAAATCACACACTAGGGTTGAAGGTTGTTCACTCCACTAATTCAAGTCCTTCACTTTTGATTTTTGCTCAAGATCAAGTTAGGGTTTAAAAGGCATGAAAGGGAGTTTTCTCTCTTCCCTTGGAAACTTCAAGGTGGCCGGCCAACATGAAGAAAAATGGAACCAAGAATGGTTTAAATTTCCTCTAATTCTTTGGTCAAAAAGATTGAATGGCTAAGGTTTTGCCACTTATCTCAATCTTGGTCATTCTCTCTCTAATCTTTGTCAAATCATGTTTCTATCCTCCAAATGTTTCCAATGTCTTACTAACACTCCTAAACTATCATATAAAGTTCCAATCACAATAAAAAGAATATTTGGTTATAGAGTATGCGGTGAAATAAAATAATACCAAGTAAAGGAAATGTTTTAATTTAAGTAAAAGGTAATGAAATGCAATGCAAGGGAAATGTTATAATGCATGTAGAATGCAATGCAAGGACATATTATAAGTGATTTACTTTTAGAGTAATGCAAGTAACTTGGGATAATTTGTATTTTAAAGTGAGGGTTCTCACAAGAGGGGGAGAGAAAAAGCAAAAAAAAAGAGAAAAGGAAATACCATGGCTGCAAGTTCTCTGGCATCGGGAGGGAGAAGGGGAAGGGGAGCAGAGGGGAAGAGAAAAAGGAAAAAAAAATTTGGACCATGACTGCTGGTTCTTCAACGTCGGAGGCAGAGGTGGCGGGGGAGGGAAAGGAGAGGGGGAAGGAAGAAGAATAAGAAGAGAGGAAAGAAAGAAAAAGAAAAAGAAAGAAAAAAAAAAAGAAAAGGAAAAAAAGTTTTTCATATTGAAAAATTTTTCCAAAAACTTATCCAGTGCACTACAGTAAAGTTTTAGATAAATTTCTAAAAAACTCAGGTTCCAAACGGGGCCTAAGATCCAAACAATATAAAACCCAAAACCAAGAAACATAATAAAAAGGCCCAAATTAAACCATGAGATAAAAATAAAGAAAAATAGAAAACGGCCATAAAACCATAACAAAGGGATTACATTCTAGGTTATTTTAATTCACGAGATTAATAGATTTAGATAATATCATAATATAAGACCCCGGCCCACGAGCGATTAGTATTAATTACCCCCAAAAATTGCATCTGTTCTCCGGTCTCCTCAGACTTAAAACCACTCTCCAGAAGCTTCTGTGCCAAAGCTTAAACCCTTTAAACCCCCCACCGCTTCCAACGATTTTCGGACTGCACTCCTAAAACCCTACTCCCCCATTGCAGACCTTTATTTCTTCTCGCACGATCGAACAAGCAATTTCTACCGTAATTCATTCCAACCCTCTTCAAATTTTTCGATTCAGTATCATCAAGCGGTGTAGAAGAAGATGCACAGGCTCTCTGGGCGTTCAGTTTCCACCATCCTTCGCGCCGGTGGCTGCACGCGTTTCCGCAATGCTACTGCCTCAATTTCTTCTTCCAACATTTTCCACAAATCAGTATGTTTCGTAATAGAGAACAATATATGCACACCAAAAGCTTTTTGTTGGGATTTATGGTACTAATAATTGGTGGTGTGTTGTTTCTTTCAAGCGAATCAGTGGCAGTGAAATTGAAAGTGAATTTGTTCTCTTTGGAGTTTTATTTTGCGGGATTTGTTGAATTATTTCCATTTTTGTAATAGTTTCTGATAGCACTCGTCTTTTTCGACCTTCAATTTCCAGTATGGACGAAAAAAAGAAATTAAAAAAAATTAAATGAAGGAAATAAAAAGAAAAGTTACAGCTATATTGTAGTCATCAGAGTAGAAAATTTGAAATTTGGTAAAAAGTTGTATCTTTTTTTTTGAATTTAGTTGTTTGTACATTATGTTGTTTCATTTTTTTTGTCCTTACATGATGTTTGGATTTTTTTTTTAATGTTATGTTAATTTTGTTTTTTTCTGGGAAATTGTTGAGCAGGTGGAGGAGAATGATGAAAACGTGAGATGGTACTCGGTTTTAACCACCAGACAGATTAATTGTGGTAAACCCATTAAGCAATTTAACTTTGGAAGCAGCCACCATTTGTTGAGAATCCGTTATGAATCTACTGCAGCCGCATCTGATTCCTCTTCCAATCCTCCACCTGAAAAGTATGAGTACCAAGCGGAGGTGAGCATCACTTGACCTGATTAACTGAATTATATGGGGAGAGCAAATTTATTTTTTCAATAACTAATTAGTAGTCTATTATGCAACAGGTGAGCCGGCTGATGGACCTTATTGTTAACAGTCTGTACAGTAATAAGGAGGTGTTTCTTAGAGAGCTTATCAGGCATGCCCTGGTTCTCTTTTCACCTTTTAGTGTATCACTACCAGCTGGTTTGGTTATACACGGTGCCTCCTTTTCCCATGCAGCATTTGTTGTTGTTGTTGGAGGGAAGAAATAAAGTTACTGTTGTGATGATGTTGTCAAGTTTTATTACTTTTCTTAATGATATCAAAATGAGTATTTTGGATTGTTTTAGAATTTAGTACGAGTTATGGGTGCTTTATGCTTCTGATGATCAGGTCTTTTGGAGACTTATCTTATGATACCTGTATATGTTAATCGCTGATATTATTTTAGTCATATTTAATTTATACCATGCTGATTGTGTATAACTGAAGCTTCTTATCAGGTTTAGAAAGGAATATTACAATCTCTTGACACAAATATGAATATTGATCTCATATACACAATTAGCCTGATATCAGCTGTTTTGAATTATAGCAATGCAAGCGATGCCTTGGACAAGCTGCGGTTTCTTAGTGTTACAGAGCCAGAGCTTTTGAAGGATGCTGTTGATCTTGATATTCGTATCCAAACTGATAAAGACAATGGCATAGTTACAATCACGTGAGTTGAATTCAGATTGTGCATTTTTTCCCCCTTTCTGCTTTAAAATTGTCATAACATAAGTTGCTCTGTCCAGGGATACTGGAATTGGTATGAACCGTGAGGAACTTGTTGACTGCCTTGGTACTATTGCACAAAGTGGAACAGCAAAATTCTTGAAAGCATTGAAGGTCACCTCCCCCAACTAAAACCGTGCTTTGCTGTCTTAATAGTTGAATGCAAGTATTTACTGTCATGTGTTTTGTTTTACAGGAGAGTAAGGATTCTGGTGGTGACAGTAATTTAATTGGCCAATTTGGTGTTGGATTCTATTCAGCTTTTCTTGTCTCTGAACGGGTAGGCATGCTATTTTGGAAATTACTTTATCTTTAAGTTTGCAAGTCATGGCCTGGCGTTCTTGTAATTTTGTCTTAGATTGTCTGCCCTTGTCATTGAAAGGTTGAAGTCTCGACTAAAAGCCCAAAATCTGATAAACAATATGTATGGGAAGGAGAGGCCAACTCTAGCTCCTATACCATTCGAGAGGAGACTGACCCTGCAAAGCTCATTCCTAGAGGGACTAGACTTACTTTATATCTGAAGGTAGCCAGGTTACCCGTAATTGTTACATGTTTTCTCATGCTCGAGACATTCACAGTATATGTTTTGAACTCCTGCTTTGTTACGTTTAACCAGCGTGACGATAAAGGGTTTGCTCATCCAGAAAGAGTTCAGAAGCTTGTGAAGAACTACTCCCAATTTGTTTCTTTCCCAATTTACACCTGGCAAGAGAAGGGATACACAAAAGAGGTACAGTATCTCAAACTGTTTCTGGGGTATCATTGATTGCTCCAATGGACCGCTCATCTCTCCCTAGTGTCCAGCAGAAAGAAGATAAATATTATTGATTTCAACATGTTGGCTTCCATTTTTATTTCCTATACCCCTTGCACAGAAGGATGGTCAAGTGCTGCAATTGTCTAGTTGGCCAACCTTTTACTCTTGCCTTTCTGATATGAGCTTGTGGCTCTCTTGCAGGTTGAGGTGGATGAGGACCCATCTGAGGCCAAGAAGGATGATCAAGGTGACAAGACCGAGGTATTCATCTGCTACTGTTGCTGTAGTTCCACCATGGGTTACATGTTTATCTTTCTGACATCTTAATCCTTCATTTGTAACAGAAAAAGAAGAAGACCAAGACTGTTGTTGAGAAATACTGGGATTGGGACCTTACAAATGAGACTCAACCAATATGGGTCAGTCTCTAATCTGCTATCTATTATGCTAGCTATTGTTTGTGGGAATTCTAAGTAGCTCCTGCTTTTTGCAGCTTCGAAATCCTAAGGAAGTAAGCACAGAGGAGTATAATGAATTCTACAAGAAGACTTTCAATGAGTACTTGGAGCCTCTCGCATCAACTCATTTTACTACTGAGGTAGTTATAGATTCTAAACTAAGCTGAGGTCTGGTTCAAGGGTTTGGAAGAAAATGTAATTTTACAGATAAATAATAGGTTTGGGAAGAAGGTAGCTTAACTAACATGTATGATTATTGTTCGGTTAGTGAAATAATTTTGCTTACACAGTCTACTGCCCTTTTTGAATACATTTCTAATAACATTTGCCAAATTATTTCACAAAATAATAAGCACACTTTTGGTTCTCATGTGATGAAATAACTGATCATGGTTGCAGTAGAAAAGCAGAGGGTTTTGTGTAAATTATGTTTAATTGAACAAGATGACATCTTACAGGAAAAATTGGCTTTTCATTTATCCACCTGGATAATTCATGCTTCATTTGGATGCTGCAATTAATGGCCAATTAGTAAGCATTAACCCCTTCTTTCTGTGTGTGGTAGGGCGAAGTGGAATTTAGGTCCATACTTTATGTGCCTTCAATTGCCCCCATGGGAAAGGATGATATAATCAATCCCAAGACAAAGAATATAAGGCTTTATGTCAAAAGGGTGTTCATTTCAGATGACTTTGATGGTGAATTGGTAAGAAAGCAAGAAGTGCTTAGTTTGAGATTACTGCAGGCTCTACATAAACGATATCTGATAGGCATCCCTCTCCTGTGAATGTACAGTTCCCACGGTACCTGAGCTTCATCAAGGGTGTTGTGGACTCCAATGACCTCCCTTTGAATGTCTCGCGTGAAATCCTTCAGGAAAGTCGTATTGTAAGTGCTATGAATTATTTCTTCATTTCATGTGTATTTTGTTGATTACGGGAATAATCTCATTTTTTCTTTTCTTTTTTTTTTTGGGGGGGGGGAGGTGTTGGGGTGGGGCTTTGTATTTGGTTATCCATTTTTTATGTAATTTTTCTTTTTTCTTATATTTTTGGGTCTTCTGACAACTTTTGTACTAATGATCTTCTATTTGCTTGCGTGAAAGATACGTATCATGAGGAAGCGCTTGGTCCGCAAGGCATTTGATATGATCAATGGAATAGCAATGAGCGAAAATAAAGATGTATGTTTACTGTCTCAGGATTTTCTTAGTGAAGAATTTCCCTTCTTACAAGGATATTTCTTGGTGGAAATAGAAGTCATTCATTCCATTATTCTGACTCCAAAAGTGAACTACAACTTGTATCTTTTGTTTGAGACTTTGTTTTCTTTTTTCTTTTGTCTTTTAATCATCCCCCAAACTTTGTTGATTTAGCTCTACCATTCTTTGAACAGGATTATGATAAGTTCTGGGAGAACTTTGGCAAACACATTAAACTGGGCATCCTTGATGATAAAGAAAATCACAAGCGCCTTGCGCCACTCTTGCGATTCTTCTCATCTCAGAGTGAGGATGTTCCAATAAGCCTGGACGAGTATGTTGACAACATGAAGCCAGAGCAGAAGAACATTTATTACATTGCTGCTGACAGTGTAAATAGTGCAAGGAACACCCCTTTCTTGGAGAAACTTCTTGAAAAGGATCTTGAAGTATGAGCTCTTGCTTTGAATATATTTATCTATTTATTTATTTGCAGAAGTGTTCTTGCTTCATGGTATTATGCACTTTCTTGTTTGTAGGTGTTATTCTTAGTTGATCCTATTGATGAGGTTGCTGTCCAAAATCTTAAAGAATTCAAGGATAAACAGTTTGTTGACATCAGCAAAGAAGATTTGGATCTAGGTTAGTGTATTTTAATATTCTCATTTAACTTTTGGTTTACTTAGGGTGGCAATATGAATGCTGGTTAACTGTTTACTTTGGCTAGGTTAACTTTACTTTTGTATGAACTTTTTAGTAAGCAATATGTAATTCTTCAATGAATATGGTTACATGATACTTGTTTTCCTGGAAATTGATCCTTTTTTCTCTTAATTAGATATTTTACCTTTTCTTTTTTTCTTCTATTTTTTTTGGCATTCTATTCATCTTTGTTTAACTGGAAATCTAGATAATCTAATTTATCCTTTTTTCTCTTAACTGAGTGTCTTATGTACGTTTTTGGCATTTAATTTGTTCTTTGTTTTAATTGAAATTTAGCTTAATTTGTTCCACATTTTGTATTCTATGGTTGACGTAGAGTGTTTGGTATCTTAAATGTTTAAATACTTTTAGGTGAGAAAAATGAGGAGAAGGAAAAAGAGATGAAGCAGGAATTTGGTCAAATTTGTGACTGGATAAAGAAACGGCTGGGTGAGAAAGTTGCAGGAGTCCAGATCTCAAATCGCTTGAGCACGTCACCTTGTGTTCTTGTGTCGGCAAAGTTTGGTTGGTCTGCCAATATGGAGAGGTAACTTAGGTTAATTTTTCTTCCAGTGCTGACATTTTTTTTAAGTTAGTTTAGTTTTGTAACTTGTTAAGTGATTTCATCTATTTGCAGGCTAATGAAAGCACAAACTATGGGTGATTCCTCCAGCTTGGACTTTATGAGAAGCAGGAGAATCTTTGAAATAAATCCTGAACATCCAATCATCAAGACATTAAATGTATGAGAATTTGTTGGACAAAGCTAACTTTGTTGAACGGTTTAAACACTTTCTTATTTTGATCATGCATCTACTCAAAAGACATTTTTTTTCCTGATCTTGCTAATTTCTGAATATTGCAGGCTGCATGTCAGAGTAACCCAAATGATGAAGAAGCATTGAGAGCTGTTGATCTGTTATATGATACTGCTGCTGTTTCAAGTGGTTTCACTGTAAGTAATTATTAACTTATTTTCAGTGGAAATTGTTCTCTTGGAATATTATAGTAAAACATTTTGGTTTTGGCTTTAAAGTATTGGACTAGAAATGATGTCAAGTTGTAATTGGGGTAGACGCACCTTAATTGAAGCCCAGAAGGTATCTGAATGTGCTTCACTGATAATGCCGAAGGCAGTTTTGTCACAATATGCATCAAGCTTGGGTGCTTAAAGAATTTTGCTGAGGCAGTTTGGCATTTTTCAGTCTAGTTTGTTTTTGGCTTTAGCAAGCTAGTATGGCATCGTGTATTCGTGGTGACTGACATTTTGACATACAATACCTCAATAACCTGTAGGATAGGTTCCTTTGGGGCATACTTAGCCCACTAGGTATTGATCATTCTAGTTTATGCACCAGTGATGTGATCTACTTAGCCCATTAGGTATGACACATTTCCATTTTAAAGATACACATGGGATCTAAAGAAAGAATAATGACTTAATAGGTGATCCAAAACTGATATGATCAGGTTCTCTCATACTGCATATGACGTCATATTCTCTCTTGTGAGCCTATTCTGCGTGATCCCTCCTTCCCATGATTGTTGTCCGCCCATTTTTCTTGATGTCCCAAATTGATTTTCTGCTTCAGAAATTGAAATGTGATCAAAACAGGAAACATTTGCTACTTAGAATGTAACATTTGTTTTCTTGTATAATTAAACTTCTACGCTTATGATTATATGTGTAATGTGAAATATCCAGTGATTCTTGGTTTTTATTTAATCTTGACATTAGATATTAATTTCTCGTGCGAGATGTTTGATCTATCTTGTTGGTTTCGCTGGTGGTTGAAAATGTAGTTCAAAAATCTGAAGGTGTTTGGTATTGACAAGAAACACCACTGTTACCCTTATTATGGTGTCTTTTTTTCCCCCACCCTTAGAAGACCTGTTTTCAATTCTGCCTTTGTGATTGGATGCAGCCTGAAAATCCTGCACAGCTTGGGGGAAAGATCTACGAAATGATGAGCATGGCTCTTTCTGCAAAATGGGGAACATCTGCTGGCGAGTTCAAACAGCAAACGACCTCCTCAACTTATGTCCCAGAGACAATTGAGGCAGAGGTAGTAGAGCCAGCTGCTGAAGTGCAGAAATAATTGTCGAGTCGCCTTTCACAGATGTAACATATTTTTGTCGCTAGGTATATTGGTATTTAGATTTGACAACCTGCCATGATTCTACTAGGCAGGTTTGAAGTATGAATCAGGTGGAACCTTGAGTTTCATTGGCAATTTTGTTCATAGAGACTAATTTATCTGTTCCATTTTTAGTCGTCTAAACACAAATACTAGTATGTTATTTAAGCTACGACTTTCTTGGTCAATATCTGCTCATCACTATGCCTATACTGTAGCCCAAGTTGTTTTCTTCCTATTCTTTTTGGGAATCCATGGTTTTGTTTTGGGGTGGTGTTCCTCAAAGCAAACTGGTGAAGTACAAGTTTGTCTTTTTAAAATAGGGGTCTCTGTTCATTGATCTAGTGTATACTTCAAAAACAAATTGATATTACGTTATAATGGGAATTAACTGTAGTGGAAGATGGAGCTGTTATTTCTGAAGTAGCTCGTACCTGTAATTTGATAATCTGAAACCTTTACGAGGGTGTAGGTACGCAACAGCGGCGGTGGTGTGTTATATTTACTTCGTGAAGTGTGGTGGTATATTATATTTACTTCGAAAAGGGCTTCTTTGTGATTGGGGGTATAAACGGTTCGAATATCGAGTACGATTATATTTATGCGTTTATGATTTGCTTTGGATTACTTTTAATGATTAATTCAAAAATTTATTCTTTATTAGTGTAGCTAACTAGAGACTCTTATTGACTTTTTATATGATCTTTGTTTTTCTAGTTAGCTTGTAACTAATTTTCTTAATTTATTCCAAAAATTGTTTTCTAATTATTCTTTGATAAAAAAAGTTCCATGTAGCCTTGTTTAGCTGATTAATATATTATAATTTGATAAAACATGAGGTTTACCAACAATCTTGTTTTATTTGATTAATATATTATAATTTGATAAAAAGTAAGGATTATTTTTACTCAAACAAATGATTTTCTCAATCACAATCTCTTTATTCCTAGCATAATAGCAAGCCACCTTATGCCAATTTTCTTATTATTTGTAAGATAGGTTGTCTCTTTCCCTTTTTAATAGTAAAGTAATTCCAAAGTCCCTACCTTCAACTAAGTGAACTTTCACTTTTCAGATGAGTACTGCTTTTTCTTTGTTTCTTTCTCTTTTTTTTTCCCATTAGAATTAGCTTTATTCACAAGTCAATCTTATGATAGCAATAAAAATCGATCTTGTGCTATATTCTATTGATTTTTTTTGCTCAAGGCATGTAGACTCCTTTTGTATCTCAAAATTTCAAATCACATTCCATAAATCAAGAGGGAGGAAAGTCTACTGTCTTGTTTGGCAAGTAAGTTTTTGATCAAGTTTGTCTGCTATAAGTTTTTTAAACAATTTTAACTACAGTAATTTTAAAAAATTTCTCAAAAATTTTAAATTATACATTTTAAAATATTCAAAAATTTACATACTTCAAAAAATATTTACAACTTCTACAGTAAAGTTTTAGACAAATTTCCAAAAAATTCACTTATCAAACGGAGCCTACATTAATAGAAAGTTTCTCATATAACTTTTCTTTCATAGGTTCACCCCTCTATTAATGAAGGCAAGGCAAGTGCAACTTCTAGTGCTAAGCAAAGCATAGAAAAGCTCTCATGTGTGCAATAGATTGAATAAAGATAAAAAAACAATGGGTCTTGGCCTTTTTTTTTTAAAATAACTATGTTTTGGAATTGAAATTCTAGATATTAGAATTACAAAATCTACAAATAGTGCTAAAATTTATTAACTTTAATAGACGGGAACAATGGCTTAGGGGCGTCTTAGACTTTTGGTTTATCTTATGGTACGGATGCATTCTATATTTGTTAACAACTAGGAGGAGAACACCGCGTGATGCGCGGTGTAATTTTCAAGGTTGCCCAGAAATGCCCAATGATTCAAATTCAAATATTAAGTATGAAAAGTTACAAAAAGATACACCAAAAACTTTGCCATTCTATTTTTGTAGTTTTATTAAGCAGTGAATATGAATAATCTGTTAAGGAAATGCAAGACAATACAATGAGTAGACTACTAAGATCATTAAGATGCTCCTTGCTTTTGCATAGAATGAAAATATAAATAAAAAAAGACACATGTAATGGTGGAGAAGGGGAAAAAATATAGTTTGAAGAAATACACAAAGCGAGTTGTTAGTTCCTAAAAAAGGCATTTAATAGATATAAGTTTGTTTTTTGTTGATAAAAACCACAAATCAAGTTGTCAGTTCCTAGAAAAGGATATTTAACAGCAATAAGTTCTTTTACAATATATTCAAACGAATAATAAAGTGTATATACATGCAGTATAAAGAGAAAATCTACTTAGTGAGACTAAACCTATACCAGTGCCAATTGAACAAATTGACAAAGGAAAGAAAAAAGTATTTCTAATTGGCCACAAGCAAAATGATTCTAGAGTTTCAATGACTAATAGCATCAGAGAGCTCCAGCTTCATTCAGATTCTCCTTTCGTTCCCGTGAAAGGCCGAAAGCAAACACCTATCCAGCAGTGAACGATGGGTTTAGAAAAACTCTCTATAGACGAAACTCCAAGTTAAAAGTTATAGACAAGAAGCAATGTCATAAACCAGATTACCAAACATGTGAAAAAAAAATCCTAAAGAAAATATCATAGGAATTTGAATTTCTATGGAACACTTAATTCTGATCAGAAACATCAAATTTTGGAAAAAAAAAAAAAACAAAGCAATTTATACCAACCTATAATAATAGTCTGAAAGTCAAAATAAGCAAATAAATAAGTAAAAGGACAAGACAGTACCTCAGGAGAAACCAAAAGCAATGAGATCTGACAAAATTTCTGGATGATATTAATGCAAATAACTCATGAGCATCTTCACACTTCAAGTGCACGAGAGGTAATTTAATGTTTCTAAACAAAAGAAAAGGAATATCTCAAGAACCGAAAAAGCAACAAAGACAATCTTAACCAAAGGCAGCAAGAATAATTAAACCCAGCAGGATAATGCATCATTAGTGAAACAGTTCAATCAAATAAAACATAGATCTTCAGACATATTCAAAGTGTAATACATTTGAAATTATTCTACCTAAAGCAATAGTAGAAATCCAATTTTACTTTCAAGCTCTTACCATCTATAATGAGTCGATCAAAATCCAATTTTTCAATCATTCTAATAACTAATTCTACAACCATAAATGCAACTCACACAAAAAATTTTCCAAAAAAAAAAAATCGCTTAGGACTATGTAATTTTATTATTTCTTCTTTTTTTTTTTGCTTCAGAATCAATAATAGAAAGTCAGAAATAAAAAAAAGGCAAACAAGAAAAAAACTCAGAAAACTGCTCAAGTTACAAAGAAAAAGTAACAGAAAAAACTTACAGCATTGAATCAAACCAAAGATGTGTTCTTTCCCTTCATCTGCTTCACCTCATTTTCATTTCAAAACCTCAGATAAAAATGTATTTTGAACTAAAATAAAACCTTACAAAAACTGCTTAAATTAAAATAAAAAAGAAACTTATAGACCTGATTAGGCTGAAGATCCATACTTTTCTCTTCTTCTACTTATGCTTCTTCTCATCTTCTCCTTCTAATCAGGGGAAAAATTAAACAAAAAAATACTTACAGAACCAACCTAAATTTCACCAAAAAAGTGAAAACAAAAGCATACATGTTCTGATGAAGATCCATTTTTCCCCTCCCTGCTTCTTTTCATGGCTTTTTTTTTTGTCCCATTTCTCCTGTTGTTTAAAATGGGAACCTAAACATAATCAAAGCAAGGCCATTAGAAATTTGTTGCAACTGTGAGAAGCTAATACAAAGAAAAATCAAAGATTCCTTAATCTTGCCTTCAAACCAAATTGTTCCATTTTTACCAAAATTATGCACGAATCTAGTTTCTTGTTTTCATGAAGCTCTATTTGTACTCTCAAAAGATTCCATTTAACCATTTAATGGTGAGATGAGGAATAAATCCCGTAAAGTAAATTTCACAAATTTAAATATGTAAACAAATCGTTATAATTTACAAAATAAGCAATCTTGGCAATGGTGATTCGATGCACACCACAAATGTCCACTACCTAAGGCATGACAATGTGTTGTCAGACGTATCCATATGCTATCTTACCCAAACAATATAGACAGTCTAAATGAGCAAGAAATATAGAGTAAACCTCTTGAATGCTCTTGGATGGCAATAATTCTTAAAAGTTTTCTTACAATAACAGCGTAATGGTCAACAACAAATTCAATAAGTATTAAGTTTCGCGTAGTCGTATACCCCCCCCCCCCTAATGCTTAAAAGTAAGAATTAACCACCATTTTTTCTTTCTTCCCTCTCTTGACAAAAAATTTGAGCAGAAAACCATTGAGCAAATCAATACATATATGAAGAGTAAAGCCTACAAAAAATTGCCCACTTAAACATTTTTTTCCTCAGTAAAATTTGAATAATTCTTCACGTTTCTTGCTGTAATAAAAGATAATTAAATAAAATAAGAGACCTAAAAAAACCTTCTGTAGCAAACAAAGTAGTATTTATGATTCCAAGACAATGAATTAATGGTATGCAAATAGTGAAGGACTGAAAGGCTGAAATTAAGAATAAACCAACTAATAATGACCATGCTCAACACAAAAGCAAGATAAAAAAAAACAAGAAAGGACTGCATTTTTAACTTACAAAGTTTGTTATTCCATGAACTGGTTTCAGAGTGACTGCATCTTCAATCATTTGCACCTTTAACATGAACAAAGTAAATTAATAACATAAAAGAATAAAAAAATTAATAACATAACCAAAAGTAAAATAAAATGAAGATGCCTGTAGAAAATAGGATCTAAATGCAAAGTAATCCTAACATCTTTTTGTTATTTTAGCTGCAAAAAATTCTCTTTACCTTTTCAAGGAATATAAAGAATCTGGAAAGACCAACATATTAGCACACCAAACTTTTAATTGCCATAAACATTGAAATCATTTTCACGAAAGGTAAAGTCTAAATAAGCAAGAAACATGTAGTAAACCACTTAAATGGCAGTAGATGGTAAGAAATTTCACTGCAATAACAGGCTAATACTCAATCTGCCATATTTACTCTATATTCACTTTATATTCTCAAAATGTTATCCCCATGAACTCAAACCAATATTCTAGGAACAAAATAAACAAAAATTTAACCAAAAAATGGTATTCTTGTAAAACTAAAATAAAAGGTACTCGTGTAAAAGAAGGAGGGCAGGCAAGATGCATGCATATACAAATATATAGGGAACATGTACTTAAAACGACTATCTCAACTAATGGCTCCTTGATCAGTTTCAATGCTTTTATCAGCAACTAAGAAAACACAATGTTTGTTGAAAAAAAAACTAAGAAAACACAAAAGTATTTTTTTTCTTTTGTTTTAAAGAATCCATATCACACCTCTTCGGAAAATGAGAACAAAACTTCACAAGGAAAAATAAGAGAATAGTTTTCTCAAAATAAAGACACAAAAAAATTAACTAAAGTTTTTAACAGTCATTGACATGAAATTTGATCTCTGCAAATGGAGACTTTGGGTTGGTTACCATATGGATAGTCTTTTGTGAGTCAATAATTGAACGTACTCCTGCACATAACAAACCAAAAAAAAAAAAAAAGCCATCAGATGAGCCATGAAAACTCCATTTTCCAGAGTTTCTGGACAACCTATTCCTTCAGTTTCTCTACCAAGTAATTTTTCCATCTATAATAAATATCATACAAGTTTGTATAACGGGCTCTAGAGACCCAAAAGAAAGAAACAAGTAACATAGAAACTACTTAAAAAAGAGTACAAAAGTTAAAAAAATGAAAAAATAAAGGGTAAAAATAAAAACCCCTGCTGTAACGCCCAATACACAGAAAAACCCGCACTATAGTTTCAAAATATAACAATACGACATCTCATGCTTTGAACTAAATTATAAAAGTGACGGAATCCGTTAAACTTAACAGAAATGACTTATTGGAACCTAAAAAATTTTTTTTATACCTATTTTTTATCAAATATACCAATTCTACCCCTTAACCCTCAATTCTCTCTATTTAGAAAATAAAACAAATGATTTTTTTGAGCTGTCTTTTGCTTAATTATATCAGGGTATTTTGGTCATTTTGACCATTTCCGTTAAGTTTAACGGATTCCGTCACCTTTACAATTTAGTTCAAAGTATGAGGAGTCGTGTTGTATATTTTGAAACCACGGGGGGCTTTTCTGTGTATTAGGTTTACCACAGGGGGCTTTTTTATTTTTTACCCAAAAATAAAATAGAGAAAACTGAGATGAAGAAAGACGAAACCGAAGGAAGCAAAATCGCCCGCAATGTTTCTCGGTGATGATCTTCTCTTGGCTGCATCTATCTTGTGAGAAAGCATGGATAAAGAAATAAGGAACAATATAGGCAAAATTTAGATATTAACCAGGTGAAAATTTTTGGGGAATAAAAGCAATAAATATAGAAAGGAAATAAAGATTAAGAGGCAACAACAAACCAGATAGTTTGGAGATAGATTCTCCAAATTTCCTTGCTTCTGGAGCTAAAGAGGATCAAGCAGAGAGAGAAGATCTGGAGCAACCTTATTATCCTACAAAGAAAAAAAAACCACAACAAGCCACAATATTAGACAACTAAACCGGAGAACAAAAAGGAAAAAAGGCTAGAGAAGTTTAGGCAGGGGAGGAAAGAACAAACCCTTTAAGCAATGAGAATAATCTTCTTGGAGTATTTATATGAAAAACCGTAGGCAAGACACATTGCAAAAGATTTTCCATATCTGAACCTGCAATATCACAATAAATATAAAGTTAGACAAGAAAACCCTAAAAAAAAATCTTTTAAAGACTACCGTATAACCACACCAAGCAATAAACAACCTGAAGAAACCAACTGCGTGTAGTTCTCTTTGTGAACTCCTCTATTTCTTTACTAGTCATAATGCACACAAAAGAAACCAAAGAAACCAAAAAACAAAATAATCACCAAATGATACCTAATAGTCATAAAATTTTAAAAATGAAAAAGAAAAATTCACAGCCAAGAAATATCTACAAAATAATAGGAAGCTAACCTTAAAAGTCACTCGATTACCATGCAAATGCTTAATTTCTTTTCGTTTCCCCTCCAGAATGATTTGACGTAATTTTTTTTGGGTTGATCTTGGCAGTCAAAGTGAAAGCATTGGGAGAGAATTAATTGCAAAAGGAAAAATTAGGGAAAGCAGAATCCACCAATAATATTTATTGACGAAGAAGAACTTACAAGAGAATCTAGCAAATCTGGAAGCTACCCGGAAAAGATTGCGAAAATGAGAAGAAGTGGGTGTTAAATTGTAATTGATCGGTTCCGGAGATAGGGATGGAAGGTCACACAATAAAGTACAAAAAAAAAAGGATAAAATTGAGGAAACTTGTTCACTCAGTATAACTATTTGTCAAAAGACGAGAGAAGAAAAGGTGGGAATAGATTGATTGCAGTCGTTACCTTGAGCCCCGTAAATTGAAGTGGTCATGATCCCATCAGAAAAGTATTTAGAAGACACACGCACATGGAGAGCCAAAGAAATGGACCGGTATTTGGAAACAAATTTAATCAAAACTCCTCGGACAACAACAAGAATTCCACCTCTTCTCCTGCCGAAAGCACGTGACTCCCACGTGAATGACGACCACCCGCCAGCCAATAAAACACAGCCACATCAGCACAACAACCATCCATCTTAACAAACTCATTCGTGCTTTTACTGTATAGGTAGATGATGGACCGGCATGGGACCAAATTGTGCCATTTTGAATATGTTTGGACAATAGTGCAACATTTGGAAAAATGTAGGACTAAAACCAGTACAAGTTGCTAATGTGAGGGACCATATAGAGAAATCTCCACAAAATAATATTAAATAAAATAAACAAAATATCGCATCTTCCTTCTCAACGGGATCTGAAATACTTAGTACTGTTGACTTCTCTCACCCTCTTCCCTGTCAATGATTACAGCAGCAAAGATTGTGTCATTCTGAATATTCTTCTTCTTCTTCTTCTTCTTCTCTCTCTCTCCCTCCTTTTTCTTGAATTAGTAAAATGGTTTGATTTTTGTGATTAGATTTTGGATTTGGATTAGATAGATTCTCTCTCTTTAGTTTGCTTGCTATTTTATCACTGTATCTTTAATACAAGAATGGCCCAAATCTGATAAAAGCCATGAGGAAGAAACTTGATACCCGCTTCCCTGCTGTAAGTTTGCTATTTTTTTTGTCTTTTGTCTTTTTTCTGTTCTTTTAATTGGGTTCTTTTGTCCGATTTTATGTGTTGTTTATGTCTTAGATTGTGATGTGACTGAAGTTCATTTCTCTTTTTCCTTTTGTTATCTATTTGAGTCATTTTTAGGGGTATTCTGAAATGGGTTTATGGGATAGGTGTGACTTTGAAATCATTACCACTCGATTTTTCCAAGTGGAATTTCTGAAGTATGGATAGAAATTTGCAAATTTATTTGGTTACTGAAAATTATAGTTGTTGGCGATCCTTTTTTCTTTTCTTTTTTGGGTGAAATTTGAGCACCTGCTGATTCTGGATTATCTGAAATTGCCATGGTTTATGTGCTGGTTTCTGAATTTTAAAGTTTACCAGGTTTCTCATTAGCCGGCATCAAAGTTCAGTTCTTTATTTAAACTTAGCTTGTTTAGTTGGAAGTAATTTATCAAAGAGTTTTTGTGACGACATTTTTGTCTCACATGAATGTTTATCCAACATGTGGCATCGGTAAATTCTTTTAAAAACTTTTCAAAGAACGGCAACAGAAAAGCTCCTGAAAGAAAATCATTACTGAAACCATTTCATTTACTGTAATAAATGGAAGTATTACTGCTCCTAGGTTTGCAAACTCTAAATTATCATACAGTCGAAAAAAATCTGAAATTATGTCCAAGATAATGAGAATTATGGGCTAGATAACTGATTATGGGAATAAATACGTGAATGCATAAATTATAAGTCCATTCTTTTCATGCTAAATGGTAGTGCAGAAAAAAAATCTCTTAATGACCTTACTTGGTTTTTTGCCCATAGCTTGGTGCTGGAATATTTTATTTGAGGCCTTTTATATAGGGTCTTTTGAAGGACCAAAGAAAGATTTATCTTTCTTTCATGGGAAATTACCTTTTTCTTTCACCAAGTCTGTCAAGATTTTTTACTATAAACATTGAGAGCTATAAAGGTTACAGGGTTGGCATGGGTAAGGACACCTTTTTTTGCATTCTGGATAATGGTGGGAGTTAAAAAGTTTCATGTTTTGAATTAAGGGAAGACCATGCTTTGGACATGGGTCTTGACATCTGCTATAATTGCAAAATCGGTGCATGTGTATTTTGAAACCGTTGTGTAAAGTGTAAAAATATCCATGCAAGCATTTCTCAATGTGAAAATGGACAATATGCTTCTATTGTGATTTGGCAGGCTGGCAATTACATGTCTTGTTGTGAACTATATATGATTTGTGAAGAATCACTATGCACATTTCAATAGTCTGCTAGATATTGCCATTTGCCAAGGACCCTTTTGGGATTTTGCTTGGCTTTATCTAATTATCAGCTTATGGACTGTGCTTGCTGCTGTTCATATTGAGATCAATGTATGACTGCCCATTCAAATCATGAGTGGCTAGTATGCCTTTGCTTTTGTTTTATTACTGGAGTTGGAATTGGCTTAGGCTTAGCCTCTGCTACCAGTTCTTTGTCTACTATGAAATGGCAAAGTTAATACGTCAACTCTGGTGATAAAATTTGACTCTTTAATCTTTTAAATGAGAAGAACTTTTTGCTTTTTTTGGCAAAATCTTATTTGAGATTTTCTCAAGTACATTTGCTTTATCTCATGAAATTCTACTTTGCAGGCCCGGATAAAAAAAATTATGCAAGCTGATGAAGATGTTGGGAAAATAGCCATGGCTGTACCTGTTTTAGTTTGTATGATTGCTGTTACTGGTTAACGATTTTAACTATGAGTCCTTTTCCGTTCATCTTTGGGAATTCATTACTTCTGCTCTTTTGATTATAATGCAGCCAAGGCTTTGGAATTATTTCTTCAAGACCTTTGTGATCGTACCTACGACATTACGCTCCAAAGAGGAGCAAAGACTGTTAGTTCATTGCATTTGTGAGTGCATTTCTCATCCTTTACACCTCATGGTTAGATCTGGACAATGAATATCATAATATAAGTTCCAGATACAAGTTGCTGACGTTGGTGTCCACTTCTTAAATTTCTTTATCCCTAGTGATCTTTTGGCTTGAGGATCATTTTATGTCTGTATGAGATCATCTGGTTTATCTGTGTACAACAACTTTTGGAACCCCAACTACTTGTTCATATGGTTTCTTTTGAAGCTTTCATTGTCCTAAATGAGCATCCAGATTTTTTATCTCTTATGTGGCCTGCATGCTTAAATTTCCAAAAGATGCTACTCTGACTGCTTTTGGTGCTTTGGGAGTTCTTTAGTCTCCTTTTTGTCACCTTCCTAAGGCCTTGGATATGCTATTAAAAAATTGAATTTATTTGCTGGATGTTACAATGTAATGCTCAGCAAGCATTTCCTTTTATTTTTGTAAGTGATTTTAACTTGAATTGAAGGCCTTCTGGGGTTTCCATAATCAGGACTGCAGAAAATTTAGACAGATGAGCTAAGGTGAATAAAATTTAATAAATCTCATGGAGCTGCTTTACACCTGCTATTAGATGCATCTTGCTCTCCCAATCTAGCTGAAGAATTCTAGCACTACATGAAACTTTTCTGGAGCTGAATGGATGGTGTCTTCTAGGAAAATATTTGTTTCCAGAACAGAAAGAGTGTTTCCCATTTCAACTTAGACTGATAATTTAATTCCTATGCTGTAGTACTGCAGTATCAAAGCTAGTTCAAACTAGTTATGGATGCTTAGCCTGATTCATGATACAAAGAAACAAGTGAATAAACAAATCAGATGAAATATGAAAATTTCATTGAGTCTGAGACTTCTAAGTATCCTTGATGGCCCAGCTGAAATTTCAAAATTTCAAGTTAGAAATTTTGATTGAGTCTGAGAATTCTTAAGAATATTGACAGCCAAAAATCTTGCAGAACTCTGAAGAACCATGAATCGAGTTTCAATGGAGGTTGGCAAATCTGCTTGCTTGAACTTTCTCTTTTCTAGTTAATGCTTGAGAGTTTGAGCCCTGAATTTTCTGTCAAGGTCTTTTGTAAAATTTAACCAATTGATGCCGTTTATTCCTATTTTTCCCTGACTACAATCAGTAGGTTGACATCAGTTCCATTGGTAAGATAATTCTGATAGCTACTGCCTTTCTTTGTCATAGATTGGTGACCAAACTCATGCTTAGAAAGGTTGCGCTTGCTGCAAAATAGTGCTGGTTCAAGTTATAAAGTTGAATTATCAAGGTTACAGTTGGAAAGTCAACCTATACATCCGGGGCATCACTAATCCTCACAAAAGGTAGCTCAAAATCAGGGCAATTAGAGGTTACGTATACCAGAATCATAAAATGTCATATGCTTCATGGAAGGTAGCACGATGACAGGGCTGTTAGAGCTTATATGTTTCAGAATCATTAAAGGTCCTTTGCTCTGTTAGTGGAGCCCTCTATTAAGCACCTTTAGGATACCTTTTGGCTAGTATACCCACCATCAGGATACCTTTTCTAACTTTTGCTGGCACATATTCAATTTTGCATTTTTTTTCCTGTTTGTATAGGTGTATTAGAGGCAAATTTAAACTCAGAAAGTAGGAAGAAACTCCTTGAAGGTAAGCTAGGCCAAAGCCAGCCTAAGGTGCTGCACTTTGTCACTGAGTTTTATCTTGCAATTGAGCTAAACTGCCTCTAATAAAACCATAGGATCATTACCAGGATGTTTGGAGAGGAAATGATCTGTAGAGAAAAAGGAAGAGTTACTTATGTCAAATGTCTCAAAATAATGCTGAAAAAAAACAAAATTGGGGCTTTGTCATAGTTGTTTCTTAATCTAGCATCGCCGCACTTCCTATGTGCAGCAACTGGCTAATTTTTTTTTTTTTTTTAAACCAATGACGCTGCACATGGGATGTAAGGTATGTGTGGTGACACACTATGAAATTTTTTTAAAGAGTGTTAGAGTCACCGCACTTTCGAAGTGATGAATAATTTTTCTTTTTTGCTTGAAAAAGACGAAAAAGAAGAATAAAGTCCGTTCAACAGATAATAGCGATTGATCAATCGCTAGTTTATTTTCGATATGCACGAGGAGTGGTGACGAAAAAAAGAATTCAAAGGTAGCCATTGATCAACGGCATTTGTAGCTGTTGGATTTAACCTGTCCCTCTATCGCTGCACAACCCCATTTTCATCAATTCTTGATCTCTCTCTTGCCATTCTCTTACTGCCTCTATCCCCAACTCAAGAAAACTTTCTGTTGTCTTTTTCTTTATTTGTCAATGTGTCTAAAGTATTTTTCGAATTTGATGGTCAAAAGTTTGGATTTTGGCAAAGCTTTACTACCTGAATGGAAAATGCTTCTTCCACTGAAGTTGTAGGTTTTGTTGGGATCCAAACTTTCGACCACCAAATTTGAAAAATGTTTCAAACAGATAAGCAAATAAAAAGAAAGATGATAGAAAGTTTTCTTGAGTTGGGGATAGAGGGAGTAAGAGAATGGAGAGAGAGATTGAGAATAGATGAAAATGAGGTTGTGTGGCAATGTACGAGAAGCAAATGGGGGTTTATATATAGGGACAGGCTAAATCCAATGGCTCCAAATGCTGTTGATCAACGGCTTTATTCTTCTTTTTCAAGCCAAAAAAAAAAAAATCATTGTTGATACTTTACGAAAAAAATTTGATATATCATGTGCGGCAACACACCTACCTTTAAAAAAAATTACAATTTTGCATTAGGGACTGGAATGCAATAATAATAATAACAACAACAACAATGTGTAGCTGCACATTAATTTTTTATTTTTTTTTTAAAAGAGAAAGTTTAGCCTGCCACCGCACATGGGAAGTGTGGTAGCGCTGGATTAAGAAATGGATATGATTTTATGATTTTGTTTTTGGAGAAATTTGCCAAGCCATGTACAAGAACACTCGAGAAGTTTATTCCAAAGGTAGTTACAATCTGAATGCAACTGAGAAGAACTCTCCTATTTATAGAGGTTGGGAGACTTCTAGACAATTGCATTATTGACTTGTGAAGTAAGTCGTGACTTTCACCCTAAATAATTACAAACTAGTGGCTTATTGCATAGGTCATGGCATAGACTTTGTTCTCATTTGTTTTAGATTTTGCAAAAGCTGATTATAAAAATTTGTTATAGTGCATAATCAGAATCAGCTAAAGCTACTTTATGGTGGATGGGTTTTGTTTATTTATTTATTTTTTGGCTATCAAAAATCTAAAATCTAGATTCAAGAGCAAACGAGAATGTGAAAAAATGTGATTATCTATGATCAGAAGGTATAATCAGGTGAAATTATCAACTGAGAACTAGTTTTAGCATCTTGACTTGCAGTAGGACTAATTTCTTTGTGAATTATGCTTGAGATTCTATTCCCCAAGGTAACTCAGTGACCAAGATGCTAAAGAAAAACTCTCCTCCCTGGGGATCATCACAGACAGCCTAATTGCAAAGTCTTCTTACACTTCATGTTCTAGACAGAGGAAAAAGAATCTTGCAGACAATTGCAAGTGATACGTATTGTAGTTCAATTCTGCTCAAAGAAATTGACAGACACAGAAAATTCTGTGGATGTGCAAGTGGAAAATTCAAAGACTCAGAGCAGCATTGTCATTCTACCTTTTATAGAAATTTTGGTAGTCAAAAATGAGATCAAGAGATTCACTTTTCATCTCATTTGTCACTATTTCCTAGTAGAAATGGATGTGCGTTGTTTTCCTAAAATGTGCTAGTTCAAGCAAAAGTCAATCCCTGATCCACAACTTCTCCGATGGGCAACATGGTCTTCTCAATCCGTATGTCATGGCTTATGTATTAAGCCACTAGTTTGTAATAATGGAGTGTGATGTCATGGGTTACTTCATGAGCCAATAATGTAGTTGTCTAGAAGACTCCCAGCCTTTATAAGAGGAGTTCTTCTGAATTGTAATCCTATGCGAGTTATCTTAGAAATAATCTTCTTGAGTGTTCTTGTGTGTGAAAAAAGTTAAAAAAAAAGGTCTTTAGTGTTCTCGTGTGTGGGTAACGCTTCCCTTTTCTCTCTTCGGATCCATTTCCTCTCCAATCATCCTTGTAGTTTAATTAGAGGGAGTACAAGGCCTTGTTGCCAAGAAGGCTGGTTTTTGCTTAGTGCCTATATGGTACTAGAGCCACTAAATGGTACTCAGCCTTAGCCTTCTGTCTGAAAGGGACTTAGCTTTAGCCTTCGGACCTACATTAAATGGTAAGCGAGTAACGCTGCTTGAAGCCCATCAGGACCATGAGTTAATTGGACACATAGATCTATCAGTTGTATAGGGTCCTTTTTATTATAGCTATTGAGAATAATGGCAATAGTTGACTCAGGTTTATCATTGATGCAGTTAAGATCGTACAAAGTTTCAAGTAGTAAGTTGTTATGCGTGGACTAATTCAATTTTTTGGTATCTAAACTGTCCTTTAGGGGTTTAGCTGCCAAGTGTACTTCAGTTATTTTGAAGGTTAGGTAGTTTTTTATATAAATTCTAGAATTTGACATTTTGATTTATTTCTTATCTCATCTTGACTGCTAGTCCCTAATAAAGTGGGATTTTCTCAATGGTTGGCGTGTAAACTAGTTTGATTTTCTTTCCAAAGTCATTTATTTTGTGGAACTAATGAGATGCAATATGGCCTTAGATTATGATGCCTAAAGGGTTCTAAAAGAGGTGATTAGATTTATTTTTGGCCTTTCTTTGGAATCCTAATATAGTTGAAATAAACTTTGGTTTGGAAGTCAATTGATTCAGCTTTGGACTTGCAATCATTGTGGTTTTAATTTTGATTTTCTTTTACTGATATATCGCACAATAAGTTTCTGCTGGAGTTATAATGCAATTCAATTTCACCCACTTGATGTATGACTACATTTTTCGACCTCTTCCTTTTTATCCTCTAGATTGCGGCATTTATGCTGGCAACAGGGCATCGCATTAAGCCTGAAAATATCAGTTTCAGAGCCCTCAGAGCATATCGGTATTATTGTATAACAATAATCGTCAAACCAATTTAAGACCCTTAACCTTGCTTTAGTGCTTTCTCTATCTTGTAGATTGTAGGTGCTACTACCTGTTGAGGTCTGTCCAGTGTCTCTAACTGGGCTCCAATCAACAGTCTTGACTGTATTTCAGAAGCAATAAAGCTGCTGAAGGTTGCTGCTGATGATGGTTGATTTTCTTAACTAGAATGCACAGGATTTGTAATAAGAGATTGACAGATGAATGGACGAATTTAGATAGCTTTACATTGCTGAGTATCTGTGCAGGTTATTAGATTGTTCTAGGTTGCTGAGTACTCATGTCGTCTATTGAGATAATTCAGCTAAACTTTCTTTTTTTTTGCATTATCATAGTCACTAGGTTTTATTAGGATTCCGGTATATAAGGGCATTCTGCTGGTGATGTAGCTGTAAATGTGTGTCAAAGCTGCTGACCTATAGAGTTAACTTTGGCAGGTGACCAGTTTGGTTGGTTGTAAAATGTCAGAATATATTTATATTAGTAATCTAGTTTCTTGACATATAGGCCTGGTTTGGTTGGGCAAAAAGTAACACAAAATAAGGAAGAATTTACTGGTAATCTGGATCCATGTGTACCAAAAAAATAAATCCATGAATGTAAAGTTGAAGTAATAAAATATTTTTCTTTGTACATGTTAAAGATTTTGTAAGAAACTCAATTGAGAATAATGTGAATACTTGATGTTTCCCTTGCTTTAGGGGAAAAAGACTGAAATCAACAAACTCACAACTTATCTGCCAAGGCAGAGAACAAAATACCACCAAATAAATGATTGGCCAATATCTTAACTTAAACTCCTACAAAATTTGAGTTTATTTGCTGATAGGAGAACAAAACACTGCCCAAAACATGGTTAGGAATGAAAAAATTTTATGTTATACATTGTAAACATTCATGCAGTATTAGCAAGTATCATCTATTTCTAGATTAATGTATGTTGCTGTCATGGGGATGTAGGTGTTGTTTTGTTTAATTTCCCAAACTATGAATCATAGTGTTGCTTACAAGATAGCATTTTTTTTTTTTTGCTGAAGTTGGAAGTTGATATTATGTCTTGATCTTTCTTTCTTCTATTATGAATACTGTGTATACCCATCTGTATCCTCTGTCTGCTGCTATCTGGCTGCCAAATTTGCATCAACATTTTCTTCAATAGTTTGTGGCTACTTTAAAGGACGACTAAGAAAATACAGTTCTGAAACCATGTTTCTTAACACCTAGAAAATGGCCGTGCAGGGGTGTGGGCGAAAAGAGTTTTGCTAGTTGTTGTGATATGCGAACAAGTACTCATGTTTTGGTCCAATTGATTTTTCGTTCAATATGAGTTAAATTTTGATCATGTCCAGCCTATGTATTGGTACAGGTAGGTATTTGTCTTGTGAGGATATGTCTGCAAAAAATCCAGTACCATCTTTGAAGATTGGGTTTACCAATCCTCGAACATTGCTGATATATTTGTACATCAGAAGAACCTTTGTTTTTTTTTTTCTCCTAGTTTATTTAATATAGGCTTCATGGAATTCACAAGACAACTAATCTTGTTACTTCCTATACCAGATTCCTTAGGCAATTAAACTGGACTGACTTGTTTTATCCTTAAGTTTAAAACAGTTACAGCCACCAAGTTCCTCACTCCTGAAGCTGCTTAATCCTTGAGTTTGCTTACTCTGAAACAGTATTTGATCTCAAAGTCATGCTTTCATATCTATGTTTGCACAAATGCTGAGGGAACACCAGTAATGTGGAGCCAAATCCTAAAAGGAGTTTAAATACATCAGGGAGAAGTCTGTTTACTACTGGTGAAATGTTGGCTGAGAAAACCGCTTACATTCCTAAATCTTTATCTGTCATCACTAGCTGAAGCTGTTGGTTTCCATCTTTTGTTAAGAACTTTTTCTGTTACCATTTTGATTTTGGCATCCTTATTGCTCCTCCTATGTGCAGATTGTCTGTCTTTTGTCGTTCTGTCAGTCTGTTACCTGGGAAGAAATAAGAAACCTGGGTTGGGGCAGGTGAGGAGTTGGGTATGCTAGGGAGGGAGCAAATCTCCAGTCAGTAGTCAGTGAAATGGGGCTTTAATCGGTTGTTTCAAGTTTGTAACTCTTCAAATGAATCACGAGTATATGTGCATTTTATCATTGTTAGCATTGCTTCCCTTCTTTGTCCGGTATATTGTTGTCTCTTCCTTTTCTGTTGTGTTGTTTACCTGGGGAAGAAACAGAAAAGTGGTGGGGACAAAAGGTTTTGACTGGATCTCCAGTCACTTCATGACACTAGTTAGCTGAAATGGGGTTGAATTATTAGGTTCTAACTTCTCCAGTGTTTTTCTGTGTGTTATTAAAGTCCCTCTTCTTGTTATTCAAGTACAACAAACCAAAAAGAAAGTAGAAGAGACAGACCAAAAAAAAAAAGAGGCAACATGACTGCTCTAACTCTATGTTGGAATTTCTGAGCACAGCTAATTAAGTTCTGTATTAATGTGCAGAAAGCATTGTGTCCAAAGCTATAATGTATTTGATTTTCTGAGGGAAGTTGTCAGCAAGGTTCCTGACTATGGCCACTCTGATGCTGCTTCTGCTGACATGTCAAAAAGAAGGTTGAGAATAATTCTACACTCTTTTTTCTTTACCCTACACTTAGTTTTGTCCATTTCTTCTGTTGACAAGGTGGCATTGTCTGGTGGTGTCCATAACAGGAAAATTCTTCCTGAAGAATATAATGACAGTGATGAAGAATTCAGGAAGAACAGAATGGTAAAACACTATCATCTGACTTTACCAATTAAAATACCGTCCATGTTAATTACAAGAAGTTTTAAAGAATCAAATGTACACTCTTCATCACAGGTTTACTTCATGGAGAGGTTTTCACCTAGTTGCTTGGCAGAGGGATTCTCATAGATCACTAACTGGCCATAAAAACTTATTCTAGCTTTGTCGAATACTCTTGAAATTAGAGTTTGTCGCTTTTGTGGTTTGGTTTGCATTGAGAACTGAAAATTAATATTTCCTTGTGTTGAAATCAATCTACTCTAATTCCACATCTTATCTTGTAAGACTATCACTCTTCACTTTTCAAGTAATATTCATCATAATCTTTTTAATCTTCTCTGCTTTTGTATTCATCATAATCTTTTTAATCTTCTCCGCTTTCGTATTCATCAAACACCTAGAATATAAAAACTATGGTCACCAAACTGAAGACAAGAACGTGTTCTAGCATTGCCCACTTATAAGCACTTACAGCTTGTTGCTTTTGTGGCTTAGCAGAATAACACTAGCTGTTTCGCCCTTGAAACCAATCTGACATAAAATTCCATGTGTTGTTTACTGACACTGTCAGGATCTTTATTAACTACTTGAGTATTATCTGAATTTGTTTTCATTGCATCTTTCTGCTTATTATCTGCTAAATATCTTGATTCTCTGGAATCTAGAGCCTCTGTGGCTCATGCATTCCAGTCATTTGCCCGTACACAGACAAAGATTACTTTGGCCTTTGATTTAGTTTATAGCTGTAATGAAAGAGATTTCTGTCATGGCCACAGGAGGTTTGCCATTCAAGTAGCAGTGGCAGGGGAAGAGGTCGCGGAAGAGGAAGAGGGCGTGGTCGTAGTAGCCGGATAACTGATAGAGAAGCTATTCGGCATGAAAATGAATCAGAATCCTCTATGTCCATCCAGCAAAGCAGTAAGCAAATCTCAAGTCCTGGAAGCACAGCGGATACTTTGGCAGAGTTAGAATCATCAAAAGAAAACATCAAAAGCAGTGACAATGATAATGTTTTGCAAAATATCGATCTGAACTCAGGTGTAGGTGAAGGTGGAGACAAAACAGCTGCAACTCTGACAGAACCGTCTACCTCATCAGCTGGACCTGCTGATACAAAAGGTGAAGAGTATCCTGGGTGGGCACTTTCCGAGATGGATAGGATGGCTATTGATCCTTCTCAAATTGCTCACCTTAGCTCAAGATTGGATGAGGAAGAGGAAGATTATGATGAGGAAGGATGAAAGAATTTGTTTATGTAGTAGGCTCAATCTTTTCTATTGCCAGATAGCATGAATTTCCTGCTATGAGACAATGATGTATATGTGAATGCACTAGGGCTGATAAGTCCTAAAACGGCTGTATTCTGTCTCTGTTTCTTTGTTTCCCTTTAATTTTAGTTCCTTGTTCAGATCTGCTTTAGATGTAATATACTCTGTACTTTATGTAATGCTGATATGTAATAATATTAGATTTATTTTCAGTGCATTTAGGTATGTGATTGGCAAAACTGCTGTGATCTTCTTGTTACTGGATTCCCTGAAAGTTGGTATGTTCCCAAATGCTTGCATTTTCGGTGCATTTAGATCTGTGTTCTGCGGAAGTGATTGCAGCACAATAGTAATCCTCTAGCTCCCCTTCCATGTTTGAGGAGCTTTTTTCCATTTTTAAGTTATTGTGTCAACTCTGCTACACTTCTCGTTAACAGGTCTTAGTTTGAAGCCAGCTAAGGTCGAGTTCGAACTTCTACTATATTGAAAGTTGAAATGTACTCGTTCTTTATACTTGTGTTTACAGAGAAAACTGATCAACTGATATTTTCTTGTACGACGCTGAATTGCATTTATATTGGATTTACAGATGTTCTATGGTACGTAAAAGAAATTTTTTTTTAAAAAAAGAAAATTCATAATATTGAAAGGGTAACTCGTGGGTCGTCAACATGACTGTTATTTAGAAAAGTGATCATGATCCATGGAAGAAAAAGAAAAAGAAAAAGAAAAACCATGGAAATTCAAGGAAAAGAAAAAGAAAAAGAAAATTCATAATATTGAAGTTTTAACTTGTGCCACGTCTCTTGGTAAAAAAGAAAAACTATAATATTGAAATTTTAACTTGTGTCACGTCTCTTGGTAGTACAATCTAATTTAATATTTAAAAAGAACATGTTTAATGAATGTTCATTGAGCACTTGTTAAAATATATTTCAAATGTTAGATTTTTTAAAAAGTAAATTAATTAGAAAATGTATATAGGTGTAAGAGGGGGTATTAATTATTAGTGTGCATATACTTGATAGGTTAGGTGGGATTTAAGTGTATTAACGAATATCCATTAAACACCTGTTAGAAAAACTTATTTAAAAAAGTGACAATGATTCATAGTTGCTATTGTGTGTTTGTAATAACATAATATAAAGAATCGAAGTGGCACCAACATTCAATTTCAAAAGAACTTAATGAACAATTTAATCCCATCATTTGGATGTAAACTAATTTAACTGTTTACCTCTTGTATTTCATGTTCGATCAGTGCATTTGACTGAAATTTGTTGAGAATTTGGCAAATGTCTTCAACTCAATTTTGGTTTTGTTATGGAAATACTGTAAATCATTTGCAAGTAAAGCCATATCTCAACCCTGTATTCATTATAATTATTAAAAACATTGTAACTTATGCTGTACACAGTCAAAATTAAAGAATTAAACAAACATCCGAGAACTTTATTGGACAATATTAATCAAACATAACAAGCATAAAGGGCTAAACTGGCTTTAATGAGAACACACGGGACCGACATTAGTTCATACTCAAATAATTGGGGAGTGGAATGGTTATTTTATCCCTTCGTCCAAATAAAAAAAGTCAAGTAGAATGCAAATCCTCGCTAACCATTACATTTAATTGGCAAATTGATTTGTGGTATTGTTAAACAGAATAAAGTTTAGGGGACCCAATATAACCAAACTTTGTTTTGAAAACATTACAAAACACAACCCTTAATTGAAAGGCCAGTGGTGAATTTATGTTGCCCTATACAACAATAATACTAAAAATAATCCTCAAAGGAAAATAAAGAAATTACCAACAAATAATAGAAGTTACATATCCACAGCCACACGTTCATATAGATGAGATGGTAATCTTGGTGTGGGCACGGCCCGCAGTGCAGTCCTCATGTAGGTGACTAGTCCAGGGCTCTCTGCCATGTCAATCTCATCTGGGCTAAGTCCATGAGGAGGAGCCCAATTGAAGTGGTGCAAGAGATGGCCCAACATAGAAGTTACCAAATTGATGCCTAATTGGGCTCCGGGGCATACCCTCCTTCCCGCACCAAATGGAAGTAGTCTGAAATCATGCCCTTTCATATCAACATCCTCTTCCAAGAACCTCTCTGGCCGGAATTCTAACGGATTCCTCCACACGGTAGGATCACGAGCCACTGCCCAGACATTGACATGCACATTTGAGCCCTTGGGAATGTCGTAGCCACCAATCTTGACGCTGGCATTGGACCGGTGCGGTAGCATCAAAGGGGTAGGAGGGTGTAATCGCAGAGATTCCTTAGCCACACATTGTAGATAGGGAAGGTTTGAGAAGTCCGTCTCGATCATAACACGCTCGTACCCGATAACTTGGTCCAGTTCCTCTTGGACCTTTTGTTGGACTCTTGGATTTTTAATTAGTTCTGCCATTGCCCATTCAACAGATATTGCAGTGGTGTCCATTCCAGCAGTGATCATGTCCTGATAGCAGATAGGCAATTCAGTTTCACCAGCTCTTTAATTAATTTAGGTAAAAGAACATTAGGCTGTGACAATCTGTTCAGATTGTTGTATTGCAAGACATTTTGAACAGTAGAGATTTAATCAAGTTGATTATAAGGTCTATTACAGTAATTGAAGAACTTAACCACAAGTAAAAAATAAGGTAATGTGCTGTTTTGAGCCTTTTTTTCTGGGGAATATTTTTTAATGAAATACCAAGCTTTTGTTATGTTTTTCCATGTTTTTGGGTTTTTTCTACATTAAGAACATCAATTTCCACGAGTTGGTATAAGATTTTAGGATAGCAATTGATATAGTTTTGCATGGATCGAAATGCTCGTGATAAACGTAAAACATGCAAGTGAGGCGAAGAAGTGATGGAACACGTACCCAAAGGAGGCCAATGATGGTGTCCTCACTGAGATCATACTTATCTTTGAGGGTGAGCAATGCATCAACAAAATGTTGCTTGGCTCCTCCGCTCTTTTCTCTAGCTAATCTATGCTCTTCCATGATGGCTCGAGTGAGGCGGTCCCTTCGAGCACCATGCTTCGCGAAAGCAGCTTCATCGAGTGGAAACAACCACCGTAGCCATGGGATGTGCTCTGCCATAGCGAGCGATGCACCAAGCTTCAAGCCATTTGCAGTTATCTCCTTGAACTCCTTTCCTTGTTCATCCATCACTCCGTCGGAATTCACGAACCTTTTGCCAAATGCAAGTCTTGTAATGTTGTTGAATGCCACTGTTCCTAGGTATTTCTTCATTAGTAGACTCTGCCCTGAACCCTCTGCAAGTTACAATAGTTGTAAGACCATCAAATACTGCCCATTTCTATTTGGAATTGAGACAAAGCACGGTTAGGTTAGGTATGGTTTTGTATGATTATTATGCCTGTTTCATATTTTAGTGTGCACTTGTATCATTTTGTTGTATGCTTAAAATTTGCTGTTTTTTATTAATTAAAAGCGTGGATTTTGATTTTATAAAAAGTGAACACTGCATAGTATAAGAATTATAACAATCGGACACAACTATACACGATGATAACAGCTTCGTGCCTATTCTATTTTGTCCGGAAAAGGATAAGCTAGTGAATAAAAGTTTTAATTTAAAAGCTTGCAACAATAGAAGAGAAAGTGCATAACAAAATTTTTTAAGAATAAGCTTTAAATTCAAATGTGTTTTTCAGAAGAATTAGTATTGAAAATCTTTTTCGGGATACAAAGTAAAACTGTTTGTCAGAGCTGCCCTTCTTCCTCTTTTTTTTTTTTGGGTGTATAATTTGGCTTGGACCTCTAATCTGTATAAAAAGATTGCAATTATTCTTTTTCTTTTTTTTTGAGTGTGTATAATTTGGCTTGGACCTCTAATATGTATAGAAAGATTACAATTGAAAGGGACATGAACCATGTATTATACTATCATAGTGTTCCAAATATCACCATCACATAGACCAGATGGGTATATTGAAACACTTTTTCCTCAACATTTGCAACATTTCCCACAACATACATGTCAGTTACTATTTTGTTACTATATTTTGTTCCAAAAGACTCACTATATTAGTATCTCTACTTCAGCGTGTTTATTTACATTCCTGTCCTTCTTTTCTCTTTTTATTTACACTTCCTCTACATGCTTACACACACACATAAACTAGTGGGAATGACACATCCTATGTGTGTGCAAATCCAAAAGGAATTTTTTTTAAAATATATTAAATTTTTAGGAGTTGTTGGATGTTGTTTTAGAAATATTGATGGAAGAATTTTGTTTTTCATTTTTTTTGGGATAGAAAGTTCTCATTGGAAGTTTTGTTAGGCTAAAACAAAAGGAGTATGTGTACGTATTTATGTGTGTTTAATATATTGGTAGTCGTGTAGGATGAAAAATTTAATAGATAAAATGTAAATAGATAATAGCGAATATTAATAGGGTATATTTGACAAAATAAATAATGACATTTTTTTTACACCAAACCCTGCTCAAACTTTATACACACAGAAGGATGCAGGGACTTCCCTAGTTGACGACGTCTTTTCGTACCAACTTAGGTGTCAATGTCATGAATTGGTTTACCAAACACCCACCCACAACGCTTAAATTAGAAGGCAGCCTTGTTTGTCATCTTCAGGACCAAAACCAACTTCTCTCGCCACCAAAAATCACTTAGTCAAACCAACATTCCCCACAATATATATATAAACCTAAATAAACAAATAAACATTTAAAACCTAAATAAAACATTCCCCACAATATATATATATATATATATAAACAAATAAATAATACCTAAAGAACTGTCCTGCTTTTCCAGTTAAAATTTTAAAAATTAGAGGAAGTTTTAGAAAATTGTGAAAAGGTCTAGAAATCATGAATTCTGCTTGTAGTAAATTGCTTTGACATATCCTGCTATAAATGTCACACTTCCTGTCGATATTTTGGATGATATACTAATCACCTTCACTAGAACTATTAACATCAAGTTTAACTCTAAAATACTACCCTTTATTGCTAATCACCCTGGAAACTTTACCAGTGGTCAAAAGAAAAAAAGCCATAATGAAGAGTTGCCACAATTACTCTTAGGGGAGGACAGTTTAGCTTTTCATTCATTAAAGAAAACAGGAACCACAATGAACCTAATAAAGAATAATTAAGAAAAAAATATTAGTGGGAGAATATTGAATTGGATAATAAGGTGGGAAAGATTGCAAGTAGAAGGTAAAAAAAAAAAAAAAACGGTAATCATGACTATTAACATTAGATTGCAAGAAGTGACTGGGGAAAAAAAGGCCACACTTACTCTTTGTTACTAGTGGTGTAATCTTTGTTATTTGTCACAATATAATATGAAACAAATCAAGTGCCAAATCAGAAAATAGAAAACTAACATAAGTTAAGATCATAAGCAAGATTTAAAAAAAAAAAAGATTTTGAAACTTACCAGGAAGAGTGCAATCTTTATAGATGGACTCAACCATGGCTGTGACTTCATCTTCCCTGATTGGTTTAAGAGCTTCCAGCCTTTTAGGTGAGAAAAGCTCAAGTGTGCAGACTTTTCTAACCTTAACATAATGAGGTCCATAGTCAGCCCAAATGAGGTCCTGCCCTTCTCTGCTAAACTTAGCAGCAGACCTGCTTCTGTGCCTATCTGACAACTGCTGATCATTTTCTTTCAGCACTTCCTTAGCCAACTCTGCATTGGAGACTACAACATTCAACGTGGAACCGAACCATACAGATATGATGGGACCGTAGGCCCGTGACCAGTCGGCGAAGCATCGGAATCTGACCGGCTTTATGTCGTAGAGGTTTCCGACGACCGGCAGCGGCCGGGGACCGGGGGGAAGCTTGAATCTGAGCTTCTGGTAGAGGTAGTATGGAAGGAGGATGAAGATGAACGTGAGAAGCAGTAGAAAAAGTGCCATGATCAATCAAAGGAGAAGGAAAGGTGGGAGATGCTTTGGTGGGGTGGTGGTTAAAGAAAGGTTATATATAAAATGGATAATGGGAGGCAGTAGGTAAAGGGCATTTTAGACAAAACAGCTAAGAGTAGTTGGAATCGGGTTAGGAGTGGTTTTGGTTGTTAGAAATTTATTATTATTTTTTTTTTTTGGATTCTCTTGTCAAAAGAATACGCGTGTTATCTAGCAGCTAAAAGCACAACGGATCCTGCGTGAGGGGATAAGAAGTCAGGTCGAAGATTCATAATGTTATAGTACTTGATAGAGGATTATCTTAAAAACTTTTAGAACAACATTGTAATACTTTTTTGTGATGCATATTTCAAATATGATATTTGTAATGTAAAAAAATAGTTTTGGATTGTTTAAAAAAAAAATTAAGTGCAAAAGCTGTTTGTGATTAAAAAAAAAAACTACCGAAGCTACCTTTACTATTAGTTAGTTTCTTTTTCAAACTAACCATATCACTTTTGTTTTCCCTCTTCGTGACTTCACAACAACAAATTCCTTGACCAATAAAAAAAATGGAGACAAAAAGCTACTTAAGATGAAAGCTTCCAGAATAGGAGATTATCTAAAATACTAGTTTCTTTTCTGTGTATTTGTATAGGCACTTTTTTTATGTTCTATAATTTTTATTTTTCAAAAAAATTGTTAAAAAAGAATTTAAAATGCTATTTTAAAAATTTAATATACTAATTGTAAGACAAACATTAAAATTAAACATATTAGAATTTGTTAATTTATAAAAACTTAATAATTAGTTTCAATTGAATCTTATCCCATAATTCAATTATGTTTACTCTAATTAATGGTGGCAAATCAACATATGAATGAAGGAGATATATTAGGAAATAAGTGCAATTAAATATTTGATTCTTTCACAACTAAAAGGAATTTTAAAAGCAAACAAATAGATAATGAACTTATTAGTTGTTCAAATTATTAAAGCTAAGAAAAGTAATTTGGAAGAACTTTTACAACCTCGTGTTTATATGAACACTACTTTGGCCTAAATCGAATTTGAATGGAGAGATTATAAAAATAAAAAGAATATTTTAGGAAAGAATGACTATTTATACAAATTAAATAGATTTTTTAATTAAAATGGAATTGTATGAGTAATATGCTAAAATTGTGTAATATAGATTCATTAATAAAAATCAAAATTATCAAAACTTTAGAATTACAAATAAATAACTAAGTATAATAATGTGAAAGTAATTGAAGAAAATTAAGAAAAGAAAATAATGCGTCGATTGATAAAAAAAATCAAGAAAGATATATATATATATATATATATATATATTCAATATAAATGTATATAAAATAGGGAATTAATAGATTGAAATTTACTACAATTAAAGAAGTATAGAATAACAAGGAAAAAATGAAAGTTTTTCCAAATTTTAGTAATGGTAATAAATTATCAATCCAATAATAGGAAAAGAGAATGTGATTGTAGAGAATTAAAATAGGAGAACCATGGACAAAAAAATAAATTAAAGCATAAATTATAAAACTGTATATAAAGCAGGAAATTAATAAATTTTTTGAAATTTACTATAAATAAGAGAGTAAAAAGGACTATAAATTATTGTTATAAAAAATAGATAAAGAATAAAATCCACCAAGAAATATAAGTAGATACAATCTTTCTTTTTTCACATTTCAAAAAGATAAAATTGTATTTTTGACAAAATACAACAAACTCAGCAAATTACCAAAAAAGAAAGTGAATAGCGAATATATAAGAATCTTCTACAGATGAAAGTGCAGGAAAAAACTGTCAATGTGAACATTATATGCTACATTTGTCCAAATTTTAGTAATAGCAATAAAAATCAAACCAATATTAGAAATAAAGACGTAAATGAAGATGATTAGAAAATAAAAGATATGAATTGATTGACAAAAAAAATAAAGAAAGTACAATTAATACAAACTTATATAAGGTAGGTTATTAATAGATTTTTTGAAATTGACTATAAATAAGAAACCATATTATAAATAAGGAAGTAAAAAAGTAAGGGAATTAATTGTTACTAAAAAACAGAAAAAAAATTAAAAAATTAAAAAAAAACATGAAAGACGTCCATGTGGCAAAAAGATAGATAGTTTATTTGGCAGAAAAATTAGAGCAACCAATTCAACAATCTATCAAAATCAAAATTGAACATTGTTTTATTATGTGTGTGTGATTATTTAAAAATAATTATTATAACACTTTTTATAACGTGATACATGTAAAATAAAATGAGATTAAAAAGATAAAAAAGAATAATTAAAAAGTGTATTTTTAATAAAAGTAAAATAATATTTTGTGTGCCAAAAGTACAAGTTGATTATTATGGCTTCGGATGCCTTTTTATTATGGGGTTGGTGCCTGGTCATGAAGGGATACAAAAGAATGATGGCATGACATTTCATCGTTGTCACTAATATGTGTGTCCAACTACTTGGTTTATTAGTTGGTTATAATTAAATTAAATTGCCTTACGAGATCACATAAGTTACACTCCTAGTTGTAAATTGTAAAATAAGGGTTCGAATTCTTGCACTAGAGTTAAATATAAAGGTTGTGTAGTATTGCGGCCCTCTAATCCGGATGTATCTCTCTCATCTAACTCCTCTTGGCCCAATTAGACTCTCTTAATATGATAGATTAACATAAGAGCACTGTAGAAATTACTAATTGACAAAAAAATGGATATATTAAAATTTTCACCACGGATTATCATAAAGAAAGTAACCATGTTGATAGAATTGCTTACAAAATTGACAAGACGACAAAAAGAGTCAATTCGGATTCCTCTTCCAGGATAGACAAGCAACCAAGCATATTTGCCTATATAAATTTCTGTAATAAAAGGACCAGAACAATAGAGTAATGCTGGATACAGCGTAATCAACTTGGTTGCTTGTCAATTACAACCAAGAAGGAGCCATATATGTGGGTCTGTGTAGATTTCATCTATTTTAATGCAGCTAGGGGTGGGACATCTGTACCTCGTAGACCTTCTTATCCAAATGAGTGTATTTATCAACTTAACTGATTAATGGGTGTACCTCGTAGACCTTCTTACGGGAAACTATATAAAGAGCTCCAGGCCAACAGCCCAAGAGGCCTCTCAGGCTGTTGGTACCATCAAGACATTTAAGTCCTGGTGAAGATGGAAGACCAGGGTTTAACCCTTGCCTACGTTGCTACCTAATTTTAGTTGTCACTTTCAAGTGGATTTTAATTTTAGTTGTCACTTTCAAGTGGATTTTTCTGACGGAGTTTTTTGTCGGCTCTTTTTCCTTTTTAAATTAGGCTAGAGTAAATTATATAAATATTATCGTTGTGATAAAAAATATATATATATAAAGAGTTCCACATTATCAAAAAAATATGGAAATCTTCAAATGTTGGACGAAATACATCGAATTAATTGACATTTTCATTTTCCAACTGTGACACGAATATAAGGAGTCTGTGGCGGATGTGGTAGCAAGTGCAATCGCCGAGTGGGGGTTTGTGCGCAATTTGGTTGCATCACCCACGATCACGATGTCAAGCGCATCGGAATATCGTTTCAACTCATAGACGATGTTCTTTACGTGCCTTCCATGCTCCACTATAAGCATCTGGTCGCGGCACTTTTACCCTTGGTGAATAAGCGACGGCCCCATAGCTCCTTGTGCCTTCAGTTCTTTCAATTCTTGGCAAAACCATTATAGCTCCTCCCGAGTGTACCAACGATCGGCAGTTGACTGTTGATTTGAATTTCAAGCCAATGATCGAGTTCAACCCAATTTCTCTTGGTCATTAAATATTCTCTGCAGTTGCAGGTGGAATCCGGTCCGATTGTAAGTTACTATGGTAACTCATTTACAGTGCAACTAATACAAATATAAATTAAAATACAACTCAATTTGGGAAACTTGAATTCAGAGGAGCTGCGCAGGTCGAATTTTTTTTTTTTTTTTTTTTTTTTTTTTGCTATTGCTGATGAAACAACTTTTTGCTAAAGTCAAAACAACTGAGAAATGCCCCTTAGTCTCTTTTAATTGGCTTTCAAATGTCTAAGATACGGTCCACAGAGCCGTCAACCGTGTAACTATCCGGTTCGCCAACCCTCTTACCAACTATTGATTTGCGTCGTGTAGTTGCCTCTTTTAAGATGTGGTTCCTTTATAATTTGTGTCAAAGTTTCTTGTCACTTGCCGTTTCTTTAATTTCCATTTCTGACGTTGACCATGTGAGAACCCGTAATTATTCTATTTCCTAGGTTTTATTATATTCAATGGCTTGTTTTCTGTATTTTCGTGATTAGGAAAATTTCTAGATACTTTTAAGGAGCAGATATAGTTTTTAGATGATTTTTCTAGTATCGAATAGTTTTTGAGAAATTAAGAGTATATATCGGACGTGGGACCCGCTAGTGTAGGAAGTTCGGAAAAATTCGGCCAACTAGGTTAAGTTTTGGATACTGGGTTTAAATTATCGGGTGCTAAGAGATAATTAGAGGTTGCTATTTGGATTGGTGAGAGAGGAAACAAAGTGATAGAGATGCATTAATTATAGTGACAAGTGTCACTTAGAGAGTGGTTGGACTTGATGACCACTATTCACCTTTCTCCATTTGACCAAATAAATCACAAAAATTACCAAAATTTCACCATTTTCTTCTTCTCCTTGGCCGGCCAACTTCAAGAAAGAAAGAAAGAAAACTCTCCAAGTTCTTGCTTCCATTTAGCTCAAATCCATCAAAACAACCACTTAAACTTACTTTTGTTCCATAAAACATCTTCACTTAGGGTTGGTGAGGTGATTGGTGAAGTTGTTTGGAAAGCTAAGGTGTCTAATTGCTCTCTCTCTTGTATTACTAAGGTGAGTAGTGAAGGACCTCTCTCCTCCCTCTAATGATGTTTAATTCATGATTGGTGGTGGTATAAGATGCAATTTTATGGATTATATCTTGATTTTTGGTTGAATTGGTGAAGTTTTATAATTATTGGGGATTTTTCTGTTTTCATATGAATATGATTATGTGGTCATGTATGATGATTGGAAATGATATTTAAGGAAGCTAGAAAGTGGAAAAAGTGGTTAATTGCAAGCAATTTCTGTTTTGGAAAGAAACTTGAAAAGTTAGGGTTTCATTGTTCTTCATTCTGCCTGGCACTGTAGCTCATAGTTAGAGGCTGAATTGGCTTTGGGTTAAAACATGAGAGTTGTAGGGAATGATATTTTAGAGATGTCTGTAAAATTTCAGATCAATCGGAGTAGTGTAACCTGAGAAAAGACGGAATTACCCTTGCTGCCCTGGTTTTACCCGAATTTGATAGTTGCGTCTGTAATTGGTTAATTTGGTTGGGAATGCTTCAGAATTGGTTGTTGAGGTCTTCTGATGAAATGTAACCTTGTATCTTAGCTTTCGGATGGCTTTGGAATTACTGGATTTGGACTTAGGTAGCCTGATTTATGAAGTTTGCACCAGAATGCGATTTGTGAACCTGTTTTTGCAGTTCTGGTGTAGTAGATTGCATTTTTGACCTGGTTGCACTCGAAACTGGGCTGAGTGACCTTCTGGAACATTGTATCCCTATCTCTTAGCTTCGAAACAGTATATCTTGCACCTCCATCCGATAATCGTAGTGCCATTGGTACCAAAACCGCAAAATGGTGTCAAAAACTATTTTTTTGGGTTAACACTTAACTCCATTTCCGGATTTTTCTGGTTTCCTCTCATGCTTATGTATGCTTATGGAACCCTATTTTGGTAGTATTTGGCATTGGTTTATAACTCGTTATCAAGTCTCATTGTACTTGTTTGCATGTTTTAGGGCGTGACGGTGGTTCACGACGCTCCTTTGACGGAGGTGTATGAAATATCATTTTCAAGCTTGGTGAGTGTACTACTCACTTGTGTGTTACTGTATGGCTTTGATACTTGAACTTGATGCGTTGAATGTTTATCATGTTATTAGAATGTTACATGGAATGTTACATGAAATGAAAGTACTTGACTTGGTGTCATTTGGACGAGTATCCAACGACCATGATTGTTACCATTGAGCTCAACCCCATTGGTAGTTGATTGAATCGAGCCGGCGAGGGCTTGGTCGTGCCAATTAATGAACCTTGGGGACTGTTATATGGAATCTTGTAGTATGAGAGACTCTCGATTCCGGTATACTCGAGTAATACCACATTGCAAGTGTTTGGAGTTCGGGCCCGGTAGGGGTATGTTGGGTGGAAGGAATGTAAGTAAAGTGGAGTCTACGGTTGGTTACTTTAAAACATTGACGGAGAGTCAATAAGGTTCGATCAAGAATGCAAACGAGGAAAAGGGCTCTTGAGAGCCGCCCGTATCCTTTTATCACCACTTTTGATGTGTGCCTTTGCTTACTTTTGATCAATTGGAATGAAAAGCTTTATGCTTATGTGAACTTTGCTGCTTGAGTGGTATTATCTCACTGGGCGTAAGCTCACCCTATTCCTTTTGTTTTCCTTACAGGAAAATAAATACTTTTGGACTGCAATTGATAGTTGGTTGCCGAATTGAGCTAGATGGACATATCTTTTGTATAACTCCTAGATTGAAACCCTAAATGTACTTTTGGGTCCGTTTCTCTTTTGATTTGGCAAACCATACATGTATCCACTTTTGAATACTTTTGTATGCCACTTTAGATTGTAAATGCTAAATTTCAAGATGTGAATGTTTGCTTGATATTTGATTGGGTTCTGACGGGTTGGTTACTATTCATGACCGGCTCCGATTTCATTTTTTTTTTATTTTGGGATTTTGACTTGTTTACTCGCGTTTGTAAGTTCCGGAACGTGTTAGATCGCTCTGAACTGAACCGTTAGTCCTGGCGAGAGTTGGGCAGGCAGTCCGCTAACCCCTTTGGTTCGCCTTAGGGGAAGGTGGGGCTGTCACAGGTGGTATCAGAGCCTAGGTTTGAATTAGCCTGGGTGTAATAGAAATGCTCGATTTGAGGATTATTTTGGTTACGTCCTTTAAGATTATTATACTTATTTCTTCTTTTGGTGTAGGATGGACGGTCATGGTGAGCCTAGTAGTCCCCATGCTGGAGAGCTACCCCGTGGAGCGCTCCCAGTGATCCCGTACCAGATCCGGCCCAGAGGGGCCGTTGTGCGTTGGAGCCCGGCTAACCGCCTCTGACGTTGCGAGTGTCGACACAAGTACGCTTACCCTAACGCCTTAGTGTGGGCCGTGGCCGAGGAGCGTAAGGAGTTGGCCGCAGATAATGCTAGGCTTGAGGCCGAGGTGAACCAGTTTAGGGCGGCCAATGAGAAACAGGCTGAGCGTATTAAGGGTCTGGAGTACGACGTGCTAGAGGTAGAGGATAGGGTTGATGATCTCTGTACTCAGCTGAGGGAGACGCGTGAGCGCGAGTCTAAGAGAGCCCGAAAGGTGAAGGTTCGAGCCGCATCGATCCTGAACCTCTGCGCGGACGTGGTCGAGGGCGTGAGTGACGAGGACTCGTGTGCGGGACCCGAGGCTGGGGTTGGATCCACCCCGTCGGGTGGGTCTTCTAGCTCGTCGTCGGACTAGGTCACGACTCCTAGAGTTTTGGGATAGTTTTGTTTTTTGTATATAGGGCGGATAGGGAAAAGAGCCTTAACTAATCGTTTTGTACGTTTGGATTAGCTACGTGTATATTTCTTTTGATGAGGCCATTCCCTCGTGGATTGTCCATGTTTGTACTTGACTTGACTGGTTGTTGATATGTGTGTTGTTTGCCTTGTTTGGAATGTATATATATGTTTGTAAAAGTTTTTGGGTTTTACTTCCATATATTGTGCTTATATTGGTTTAGTACATTTGCCTAGACCAAGTAGAGTTCATGGAAGGTACACGTAGTGGACGGGGGCGTGGGCGCGGAAATAGACAACCCACACCGGACAGGGGTACTGGGGAACCCTCATCTGGACCTAATCCTGACCCCAACGTGCAAATAGCTGCCGCTATGCAGCAAATGACCAACTTGCTGGCACAAGTGGTGCAGCAACAGGGCCAAAACCCAAACCCTAATCCTGGAAACCCTGGCAATCACGTCGAGAGCGAAGACAGAGCTCTTGAATGATTTCAAAAGTTTGCTCCACCCAAGTTCATTGGGGGACCTGATCCGGATGTCGCCGAAAGGTGGCTTGAGAAGATGGTCGATATTTTCGCTGCCCTGCACTATACCGAAGAATGGCAGGTGATTTTTGCCATTTTCCAGCTGGAAGGGGCGGCCCGTTCCTGGTGGAATGTCATTCGGCAAAAATGGGAGCGGGAACAAACGCCCAGGACTTGGGTAAATTTTATGAGAAAGATTAACGCGAAATTTTTCCCTCCTCTAGTTCAGGAGAGGAAGGAAGATGAGTTTATTCGACTCCGCCAAGGGGCTCAGTCTGTCGCGGAGTACGAAAGCCAGTTCACGCGCTTATCCAAATTTGCCCCTGAGTTGATTATGACGGAGCAACGGTGAATTAGGCGTTTTATCCAGGGCCTAAACGTGGAAATTCAGAAGGACCTCGCGGTGGCCCAGATTAACGCTTTTAGCGAGGCCGTTGAGAAGGCCCAACGGGTAGAGAGCACCAGGGTACAAGTACGGAACTTCCAGGCGAAGAAGCGGGGTTTTCCTGGATGCATCTCCGGGCAAGGGGATAAAGGTACCCCCTCCAAGTTGGGACGAGGAGCTGGAGGTGGCCGACAGACGAGTTTCGACAGAGGGGCTCAGACTAGGGGTGGCCCAGCCGGGAGAGGCCAGGGCGGAAACTTCCAGAAGGGTTCAGGTTCGGCGTCCCGTGGGCCTTGTGGGTACTGCGGAAAGCCGAATCACTCTGAAGATAATTGCTGGAAGAATGGAGGCAAATGTCTGCGATGCGGAAGCGCAGACCACCAGCTTGCTACCTGCCTACTCTTAAAGCAAGACGGAAAGGGAACTCAAACCGTGCCAAAGACCACTACGGGACCGGATAAGGGGAATGGGACGAAACCTAAGGTGCCAGCTCGAGTATATTCGTTAGAACCTCGACAGGTCCCAGATTCCTCAGAGGTCGTAGAAGGTACGATCCCTATTTTTCACCGTTTTGCCAAAGTTTTAATTGATCCTGGTGCCACTCATTCCTTCGTTAACCCTGATTTCCTGTGTGGCATCGATATAAAATCTGCTAGTTTACCATACGACCTAGAAGTTAGTACACCTACGGGGAATCAACGTTTGGTTACTAGTATGGTTGTAGACACCAAATTTTTGGTTTCGAATTTTATTTTTTTATTAGTTTAATTTTAGATTTATTTGTTTCAATTTTAGGTTTATTTTGGTTGTTTCCTGTTTCGTGCCTCTTATTGTATTTTAATTAGTTTACGAGCATTTATTTTAGATTCAAATTCATTGTTAATTTTTTTTTTTAAAAAAAAAAGAAAAAGAAAAGAAGGAAAAGAGAAAGAAAAATTAGCATTTGATTTTATCTTTTTATGCCTAGTTTCGCTCATTTTTATTCGATCTTACTTAATTAGTTATTTTTCTTCATATTTTGTTTATTGTTAATTAAATGAAAAAAAGGGAAAAAGAAGAAAAAGAAAAAAAGGGACGCAAGCTTCATGCAGAGGTCATCGGATGGCTCAGAAAATTGGAAGAAAAATGCAGCTCCAATCTCCTCCTTTAATTCTAGGTTATGGGGGGATTTTATAGCTATAAAAAGAATGAAAGACAGCCAAGAAAGGGGGGTTCGGTGATGGCTAAGAAAAGAAAACCAGAGAGGTTGGCTGGCGGCTGTGGGTAGAAAAGGAGAAAAAAAACACTGGACGGCTGGTTGAGAGAGGAGGTTTTTGAGAGGACGGCTGAAAATCTAAAAAGAGAGAGAGGAACGGCTAGGGAGTGAAGGGTAGCGGCTAGGTTTTGGGAGAGAAAACTTCAAGGCAGCTACGGGCTGGCTGGGGAGAAGAGTGAGCTGAGAGTGGAGGTTTGCGGCTGAAGAGATAGAGGACGGCGGATGAAAAGGGTCGGGAGCTGGGTAGAGAGAGCGAGGATTTTAAGGACAGCTAAGAACACCGACAGAGAGAAAGAAAAACGGAAATCAGAGGGGGGATAAAATGACGGCTAGGGTATGAAAAAAGAAACCACAGAGGAGAGCAAAGGAAAGGAAGAAAAAACGGGGAAAAAGCAAGAAGGATCTTCGGCTGGAAGTTGCGGGAGGGGATAGACTGGGCCTTCATTCATCATCGTCTCACATTCCTTCGAGCGTCTAAAAGAATCACTTGAGCCCTTTCTTGGTCATCCCGCGTTCCCTTCCTTGATCAAGGTATTGTGTTCACCCTTTTATAGTTGAAAGCTGCTTGTTTTAGTTGGTTGTTTGCATTTCTTTGCTGTTTACTGGTTCTGTTTCGGATGCAATACGATTGATGGTTCTTATTTGGGTAATGAAAAATCTGAAGTTTGGGGTAATGAATCGGTGTCTTGCATGATTGTGTCTTAGCCGAAAGAAAATTGCAGGAAGTTTGCACCTTTGATCGTTCTATGCTGTTGACATGTACAGATCTAAAGTGGGGTTTTGAGAGACCGAAACTCAGGACTTTCTTTGGGGTTGGTTACTTTCATTTCGCTGTCTTTCATGACAGATTAACGCCTGGCATGTGTTTGTCATAGATGATCACTAAAAAATTCAAAGTTTTCATGAGTTACCAAAGTTTACTGTGGTTGAACGAGGAAAAAGCTTCCAGTTTTGTGCGCTATTGAGTGGGACTTTCGTGAACATGTTTACCTCATTTTCTCCCTTGGCATCTTCGATCTGTTTTCATAGTTAAGTTGCATTGCTGCGTTTGATAGAAATAGGAGGAATGTTGGACGATCATGTCGCCTGGATTTTGGTTTGCTTTGCGTCCAGATTAGCGCACAAAAATTCTGGATGGATCCGTCTCCTTCCTTTTACTTGTTCTGGTTCAGGCTTCATTTGAAATGTTTGGTTAATGGGTATACTATGTATGCATTCACCTAGAGCTGTCTTCTTGCTTGTCCAATCGCATGACTGCATCTTTCGGGTAAAGCTGCTGAAGCTTAAAGCTTCGTCAGTCGCCACAAGTAGAAGTAGAAAGTCTTCCTGATTTTGCATGACTTTTATTCATGTTTGTATTGAAGTCCATTATCAGGTTGATGATTGTTTCATCATTTGAGCCACTGGCCCTTCAAGTGCATGGAATGAAAAGAGGATTCTCGCTGTTTCTTGCACTTCATTTTGCTTTTTCACAGTCCGAATCCATCTGGTTCTTGTAATGCTCCATCTAACACCTTCAGCTTCATGACTGTTTCTGCATGTGAAGAGGGTTGAATTTCATTTCTGTTGTGCTGAGTTATTGCAGCAATATCTACAGAACCTTTTCTTTCCTTGATTTTCTGGTCAAGTCTTGGTAGATGTTCAAGTCACGTTGGCTGCGTTTGCGACTGGAAGTTGTGAAGTACCAAAGCTCCATGATTTAATCACTCTTGCTGTGACCTGTAGTCTCTTGGAGTTTGGATTGTGTTGTCCATATGCTAGTTAAGAACGTAATAAAAGTTGAATTGCTGCCAAACCGTGAGTTCCAGGATTAGCTGGAACCATTGTTGTCAAGATATTGCACCACGATTCGCAGCTCATGAAGTCCACATTTCTGTTCTTCATGCTTTCATGTCTTGCATTTATAGCATCAAAGTTTATCAGTTGGTGGATGTTTGTTTCATCATGGTCAGATTCTAGTTCTTCAAGGGCACAAAGAATATTTGGCTGCACCTTTGTTTTGCTGATATGAAAACCACTGCTGCACTTTTTCTTCTTCCTTCTTTTGCTGTTTACTTTTTATCCTTGATGGTCAGCTCCAACTCTTTGCTTCAAACCCGCAACGAAATTGTGTGTTTAGTCGATGATTGATAGGTAGAATCTGAGAATTTGATGAACCTGCTTGCATTATGAAATGGGCAAAAGGTCTCGGCTGGAATGGTGCAGAAATCTTAAAGAATTGCTGAAACTTGATTGCAGAATGTTTCTCACGTCCTTGCATGAAGATTGCATGAAATAACTTTCCCAAAATTGCACTTTGACCCCTTGGCTTCTAACTCATGCTGCTATGACCCAATCAATTGAATAATCTTCTCAATTTGGTCCTTGGTAGTTTTAATTTTACAACTTCATTGCTCGTTTGTTTCAATTACTTACTATGCTTTGTTTCAATTGCACTAAAGTCATGACTTTATGGGCTTTATGACCAAGTGAGCTTGTGTTTGCCTATTTTCTTTAATTTTCCCAAATAAATTGGTACCTTGACCATTTCTTTTATTTTGGAGGATAAATAAGTGATTTCACTCCATTTAAGGCATCAACTCAAGGGAGGTATAACTTCTTTTATCTTTTTTGTCTCTCTCCTATGTGATCCAACGTGCTAAGTGAGAATTGCATGTCTACTTTGCTTTCCTTGTTTTTCCTTAATTCCTTTCATTCATTTCATTTACTTTTGCTTTTATTAAGTTATTCTTTTATGGGGTATGTGTACACCTCTTGGCTTGTAATAGATAGGGCTTGGAGAGCAATTTTATCCATTTTTCCCCTTCCCCTTTTGTTTTAGTTAGCAAATGTAATAGGTTCATTAGCTTGATTGCTTGCTTTTGTTGCTACGTGTTAATTTGCTTTACTAGGCTCTTGCATCTAGTCGAGCATGCTAAGTGTTATGTGCTATGTGTTTATAGGTGATTGGCATGTCTACTTGCTTTCTATAGTCATAGATGAATATGATGGATGAATGCACGTCACCACACTAGTCCAACACTAGTAGGAATTCATAGATATGGGCTAGTCCAATGCTAGACCCTTAGGGATCTCCCTCGCTAGTACATACTTGCATGTCTCACTACATTTCATGCATTTTTCTTAGTTTTCTAGCATTTGGCATGCCCCTCCAACCCTTTCCCCTTCATTTTAGGTTTTTGCATCCTCATGCTAGTTATAGGGTACATTTGCTTGAGAGTCCCCTTTTGGTAAGGGAAACGAGCGAGTGTGGCTACAAAATAGCCTTAGCACGCTAGTTCTTCCTTCTAATCAAAGGGAAAATTAAAGTCGTGAAATTAGGAGTCATTCCCGTACCCGACTTGATGCATTCCTCTAGGTTCATGCATATCACTTTTTCATTTTTTATCTACATTTCCCACTACTTATATTTTTCTCACTCCACATGCCATATTCACACACTTCTCTTCTTTCCCTATCACTTATTTATTTTCTACCTCACAAATTGCACCCAATTGCACTTATATGCATTTACTACTATTTATACCATATTTTCATCCACTTGCACACGAACACCTTTATTTTCTTACATTGGCACACATGCACTTTTCTTACATTTGCACACATGCATATTTTCTTACATTTGCACACATGCACTTTTCTTACATTTGCACACTTGCACTTACATTTGTGTTTTTATTTTCTTTTGCATTCCTCTTACATTTTCACACTTGCACTCATATGTGGGTCTTCATTTGCATTACCCGTGACCTCTATGAGAGTTTTCCTTATTGGCCATCACAATTCATGTGATTGGGACCAAAAAATCTCACACGAGACATTTTAGATTTAGGATTGCATTTTTTTCATATCCATTAGTCATATCCAACATGCAACACATACTTTGGGTAGAAGAATTAGGAAAAGAGGGGCTAAGTCACGCAACTAGCTTTGGCTTATCAAATGTGACCCCCGATCCCTTGCTTTGGTTACGTAGACCTAAAATTCTTCAAAAAGGGTTTGTTTACTTTTATTTTTTAAAAAAAATCACTTTTTGGGTGACTTGGTACACCCTAACTCTATACCAAGTGGCGACTCCATTTTTCCATTCAAAAACCCTTTTTGAACTTTATTTGGCCAAACCGTCGCATTTCACAATCCCCCGGCATTTTATTTTCATGTTTACACACGTTCACATACACACTACTTTCACACCATACTCAAAAAGTGAGGCGCGACAATGGTTTATAGGGATTGTGAAGTGTGGGTAGGAGAGAAGAGATTGTTAGGAGACTTGATAAGCTTGGTCATTAAGGGGTATGATGTGATATTGGGTATGGACTGGCTAGCCAAGTATAATGCCCAACTGGATTGTAAAACAAAAGTGGTAGAATTCCGTATTCCTGGTGAGGCGACCTTAAGGTTGGATATAAGGGGTAGGTTAGCCTCATCTGTTTTGATTTCGGGCATTCGGGCTAGGAAACTGCTAAGTAGAGGGGTGCAAGGATTTTTAGCCTTTCTGATTAATACCCCCACGGATAAGTTACAGGTGGAGGACGTGGCCATAGTAAAGAAATTTCCGGATGTATTCCCTGATGAGTTAGTAGCTCTGCCTCCGGAAAGAAAGATTGAATTCAAAATAGACCTGCTACCGGGATCCTCACCTATTTCAAAAATACCATACCGAATGGCTCCTGCTGAGCTCAAGGAGCTAAAGATGCAATTACAGGACCTTCTGGAGCGGGGATTCATTCGAGAGAGTGGGTCTCCTTGGGGAGCCCCTGTACTGTTTGTGAAGAAAAAGGACGGTGGTTTGAGGATGTGTATCGATTATCGGGGCCTGAATAATATTACGGTGAAAAATAAGTATCCACTGCCCCACATAGATGAGTTGTTTGACCAGTTGCAAGGAGCGGTGGTTTTCTCGAAACTGGATCTCCGTCAAGGGTATTATCAGCTATTAATCAGGAAGGAGGATATTCCGAAAACTGCTTTCAACTCAAGATACGGGCATTACGAGTTTGCAGTTGTGACGACCCCACCTCTCCCTGAGGCGTACCAAAGGGTTTGGCGGACCGCCTGCCCAGCTCTCGTCAGGACTCACTCACTCGTATCACGTGCATTCATTCATGGACCATAAATAACATCGCAATTCAAGCTTAGAATTTACATTGATGAAAATCAAGGTACAAAGCCTCAATATATAAAACATTCTATTCGAGGAATAGCGCGAGTACAAGTCAAAAGTCAAAAGTAAAAAACAACTAGACTACGCTAGTCTTTACACCTCTCACGCCTCGCTCGTACCCCCTGTAAGGAAAACAAATAGCGTGGTATGAGCTAAAAGCCCAGTGAGGTTCCAAATAGCAAATTGACCATTATTTATAAGTACAAGTTTTCAATATAGCAAAGTAACGAACATGAAGAGTTCATAAAAATGAGCAATAACACTTCAAGTAGCAATCTCAAAATGAGCGAGTGTAAAAGTTTTCAGAAGAAACAATAATCCAATAAACAATATTCATACCAAAGCATAAGGATACGGATGGCTCTCAGGAGCCAACTTCCCATTTCATCATCAGGAGCTTGATCACGTAGTAGTTGACACTCCGTCAACTTTCAAGTAAAGGAACCAATCCAATAGAGCACCACTTACACTACTCTCCGTCCATCATTCACACCCCCTACTGGGCCCAAAATCCTCAATAAACACGGGTGGTAATACTCGAGTATACCGATTAGTCGAGGAGATATCACTCCACTCGACAAAACAAGAGACCCAGGGTTCGTTATCCAATCGACCAAGCCCTTGCCGGCTCGACTAGAGTAACTCGCCACAGGGTTTCTGGAATTTCAGGAAGTGCGCACATCATAAACAAGTATATCAAGTCAATTGCAATCAATAAACAAGTATATCACGTAAGGGCAAGTGCGATAAAGTACACTCTTGCCCTATCAATTCACGTATATAACATGTACTCATATTGGTCACGTATCGAGTTCAAGTATCTAGTGCAATTCGGTATTTGAAAGCATTCACCACAAGATATAGTGCCTTTACTGGTCACTTTCAGGTTATACTCCGGGTTCGGAGTCCAAATCTGCGATAAAACTCAGTTTGAGAACTTTGAAACATGACTAAGATTCGAAACTTAGACGTTTCGTTCAATGAGAATCAAATAATTGAAATTCATTTGAGAGACATTCGTGAAACACTTGCTCGCTTTTCAAATCGTAAGATTTTGCAGCATATTTACTTGGAAATAACATTTGAGTCGAAAGTGCAAGGAAAACGAGTTTACATTGGTCATTATGTCTTTTCCTCAAGGGCACAAGTTCGACTAGGCTTTAACATATAACCCTCGAACCAAGATAGCCAAAGTCCTAGATGGCTCAAGTACTATTCATATCAACTCGACCCAAGTCGCAAGTATTTTTCTATAGTCCTCGAGCGTAAATTTGGGCAGCATGCCCTTTGTGTTTACCTAATTCCAGCCATATATGGCTTCATTATTTTTCTCATCAGCCCAAAGGTATACACACAACGATCCAAGTTCAATAGCCATTCAATAGGCTTAAGACAATACAAGGACTTAAATCAACTAATAACAAATGCGGAAATGAAGTTTACAAAAGACAGATTTGACAGGTTTTTGCGGAAAGAACACATCTGAGGCGGATTGGTGTAAAAATTATACCATTTCGAAGCTAAAACGAAGGCCTACAACTTTCATGAAGATCACTTGGTCAAATTTCCAGTGTAACCTGGTCAAATTCCCAATTTACAGAGCCAACTTCCAACTATACGGCTAATTAACCGCACTGCCCTAGAATGGTCATATCTCAGGGTACCAAGGTCCGTTTAAGGTGTTCTTTGAGGTGTTTAAAAGCTAAGCCAGAGTACTAAAACTTTAATGTTTTAACAAATGGCTAAATCAGCACGGATCCTAGTGAATAAACATGATAAACAGGATGAACTGACTAAAACGGAACACTGGAAACATCCTAAAATAGTGAGGGTATTTTGGCCTTTTCATAGGTTACGTTGCTCCGATTGAGCTGAAATTTTGTAGGAACCTATACAATACCATTATCTACAACTTTTATGTTTTATTCCAAGCATAATTCGGCCTCTAACATGGTGAAATAAAACCGGACAGAACAAGGCTGAAATTTTCCAGAAATCTGGGAATTTTGGGATTCAATGAAACTTTCTTCATTTCTTGCCTCTATCCACCACCACAACCTCCTATATAAGCTTAGATACAACATATATCATCCATATAGCAAGTATAGGCAGAAATCATCAAACCCTAACTTACATATATCACCTTAAAAATCATCCCAACAACTTGTATCACAACTAATCTAACCAAAACATGAATTATGTAACATCTTAATAAAAAATAAGAGAACCAAAGCTATGGGTTAGACCTTATACCTCAACAAAAGAAGCTTGCAAGAGTAATACTTCACCTCCTCTTGGAATTTTTGTTTCCCCTAGCATCCCAAGGTCACAACTCACACTTTAATCGGTTTAGAATTTTGGTTCCTCACTTGGATGGTGCAAATCAAGATGAAATGGTGAAACTCTTTCTCTCTCTCTTGTCTCAGCCAAACTAGAAGAAAATGAGGAAGAATGAAGCTAAATGGAAGATAAAAAGGCAAGACAATTGGTTTGGTCAAAGAGCCATAGGTGTGTGACACTTGTCACCACCAAAACCTTCCAAATTTCTCTTTCTTTTCCTTGCATTTTGGGCCACATATTTTGGTCACATGGCTGAGGATGAGGGGGGATATTTTGTAAAAATATCAAGGGTATGTGGTAGTAAGAAAGTGGTGGTCAAGTGGTGGGTTCAATCGGTAGTGATCGATACCCGTCGGTTCGCGCCGTTTTTCTTTAAAACACACGTACTAGGGTTTTTACTTCCTATTCACTAACCTTATATCGTTACTCCTAATCACATATTATTTCTCACCTAAAAGTCACTTTTAATCACCAAATTTGATCCTCACTCCGTACCGAAAATCATCCTACGAAAAATCGCGAAAACCCTAATTTGCTCCAATCTTGAAACCGAAAAGTGAAACCCTACTTTCTAGGTTCATTTGCACTTATTGTGGAATGACTGGGTAGTAGGGCTATAATAAATAAATAATTTCCAAATAAAGGGCATTTTTAAGAAAAACGTGAGGAATTTTACAATTCCAGTGATTAAAATTAGGGTTTCAATTAAAATATGAGAGATTTAAGAAATCCGGTTAGTCACAAGTAAACTAGGGTTTTTGATTAAAATATTAGGGTTTCTAGTCTTTTAAAACAAAATAAGGTTTTAAATCAAACCCAAAGAAATACACTTTAGTATTTTCTTTACAAACAACTTCCTAATATTCGGGGTGTCATAGCAGTTATGCCCTTTGGATTAACCAATGCTCCTGCCGCTTTCATGGATTTAATACATAGGGTTTTTAAGCCCTACCTGGATCGCTTTGTCGTAGTCTTTATCGATGACATTCTAGTCTATTCCAAGATGCGTGAAGAGCATGAGAAACACTTGAGGATTGTCTTACAAACCCTAAGAGACCATCAACTGTACGCCAAGTTCAGCAAGTGTGAATTTTGGCTGGAGAAAATTGCTTTTCTGGGACACGTAATTTCTCAAACGGGTATTTCAGTTGACCCAGCGAAAGTAGAGGCTGTGACTAATTGGAAAGGCCAGAAAATCCGACCGAGGTCCGCAGCTTTCTAGGACTGGCTGGATATTATCGGCGTTTTATCAAGGACTTTTCCAAACTGGCCGGTCCCCTAACTGACTTGACAAAGAAACATGGTCGATTCATTTGGAATGCCCGAAGTGAGACAAGTTTTCAAGAGTTAAAGAAAAGATTGACCATGGCTCCAGTCTAGTTTTACCTAACGGAGGCGACGGGTTTGCCGTGTATACCGATGCGTCGCGGGAAGGTCTAGGATGTGTGCTGATGCAGAACCGAAATGTGATATCTTTTGCCTCAAGAAAGTTAAAACCCCACGAGCAGAATTATCCAACCCACGATCTGGAGTTAGCCGCAGTTATTTTTGCTCTGAAGAAATGGACACACTACCTATATGGGGTAACCTTCGAGGTTTACTCCGATCACAAAAGCCTGAGGTACCTCTTCTCACAGAAGGAAATAAACATGAGGCAGCGACGGTGGATGGAATTTCTGGAGGATTACGACTGTACCATCAACTACCATCCAGGCAAGGCGAATGTAGTGGCCGATGCTTTGAGTCGCAAGGCGCAAGTAGCAGGGTTAATGATTAAAGAGTGGAATTTACTCGAGTCGGTTTGCGAGTGGAAACCCTACCTTGGGAGTCATAAAGTGATTTTTGGTAACATTACGGTAACCTCTACCCTCTTGGAAAGGATTAAAGAAGCTCAAAAGGAAGATTCACTGGTGCAGAAATGGGGAGAGAAAGTGGGAAAAGGAGAAACAACTGATTTCAATTTTAGTCCTGAAGGTGTTTTAAAATATCGAAATCGAATAGTGGTGCCGAAGGATGAGTCGTTGAAAACGGAGATTCTAGAGGAAGCCCATCGGTCCAAGTATACAATCCATCCGGGTAGTAGCAAGATGTATCAGGACCTGAAAGGAACCTATTGGTGGGATAATATGAAGAAGGAAATCGCTCTATACGTGCAAAAATGTCTCATTTGCCAACAGGTTAAGGCGGAGCATCAAAAACCATCGGGCTTGTTACAACCCCTTGAGATACCTGAGTGGAAGTGGGAAAACATCACCATGGATTTCGTCTCAGGGTTGCCGCGGACGCAAAGAGGGCACGATGCCGTTTGGGTGATCGTTGATCGATTAACCAAATTGGCCCATTTCTTGCCAGTGAACATGAAGTACTCCATGGACAAGTTGGCCCAACTGTACATGGACGAGATTGTAAAGCTACACAGTGTTCCTGTGAGCATCGTCTCCGATAGAGATCCCCGGTTCGTATCTCGGTTTTGGCAGAAGTTCCAGGAGACTCTAGGGACTAAACTCAATCTAAGCACCACCTATCATCCTCAGACGGATGGACAATCGGAACGGACAATCCAAACTCTCGAGGACATGCTACGGACTTGCATTCTGGATTTTGGAGGCAACTGGGGTCAACACATGACCTTAGTAGAGTTTGCATACAATAACAGCTACCATTCGTCGATTCAAATGGCCCCATACGAGGCACTATATGGACGAAAATGCCGATCACCGATCTACTGGGACGAAATTGGCGAGAGAAAGGCATTAGATCCAACCACTATTCCATGGATGGAAGAGGCTCGAGAAAAGGTCAAGTTGATACGGCAACGACTCCAAACTGTTCAAAGCTGACAAAAGAGCTATGCAGATAATCGAAGAAAAGACTTGGAATTTGAAGTTGGAGACCATGTGTTTCTCAAGATCACACCCTTACGGAGTGTCACAGCAGGCAAAGGAAAGAAGCTCCAACCGAGGTTCGTTGGACCCTACAAGATCCTACAGAGGATAGGTGCAGTAGCATATAGGCTAGAGCTGCCGTCAAGTCTCTCTAGTATTCACGACGTCTTCCACGTCTCGATGCTAAAGAAGTACTATCCCGACCCATCCCATATCTTACAACCCGAGGAGATCGACATAGACGAATCGCTTGCTTACGAAGAGAAACCTGTCCAAGTACTTGACCGGGCAGTTAAAGAGCTAAGAAACAAGCAGATTCCGTTGGTTAAGATACTGTGGAGAAACCATGGGGTAGAGGAAGCTACTTGGGAGATGGAAGAAGAAATGCGAAAGAAATACCCTGAACTTTTCGTGAGTTGAGGTGAGAAATTTCGAGGGCGAAATTCTTTTAAGGGGGAGAGAGTGTGAGAACCCGTAATTATTCCATTTCCTAGGTTTTATTATATTCAATGGCTTGTTTTCTGCATTTTCGTGATTAGAAAAATTTCTAGATACTTTTAAGGAGCATATATAGTTTTTAAATGATTTTTCTAGTATCGAATAGTTTTTGAGAAATTAAGAGCGTATACCGGACGTGGGACCCACTAGGGCGAAAAGTTCAGAAAAATTCGGCCAATTAGGTTAAGTTTTGGATACTGGGTTTAAATTATCGGGTGCTAAGAGATAATTAGAGGTTGCTATTTGGATTGGTGAGAGAGGAAACAAAGTGATAGAGATGCATTAATTATAGTGACAAGTGTCACTTAGAGAGTGGTTGGACTTGATGACCACTATTCACCTTTTACCATTTGACCAAATAAATCACAAAAATTACCAAAATTTCACCATTTTATTCTTCTCCTTGGCCGGCCAACTTCAAGAAAGAAAGAAAGAAAACTCTCCAAGTTCTTGATTCCATTTAGCTCAAATCCATCAAAACAACCACTTAAACTTACTTTTGTTCCATAAAACCTCTTCACTTAGGGTTGGTGAGGTGATTGGTGAATTTGTTTGGAAAGCTAAGGTGTCTAATTGCTCTCTCTCTTGTATTACTAAGGTGAGTAGTGAAGGACCTCTCTCCTCCCTCTAATGATGTTTAATTCATGATTGGTGGTGGTATAAGATGCAATTTTATGGATTATATCTTGATTTTTGGTTGAATTGGTGAAGTTTTATAATTATTGGGGATTTTTCTGTTTTCATATGAATATGATTATGTGGTCATGTATGATGATTGGAAATGATATTTAAGGAAGCTAGAAAGTGGAAAAAGTGGTTAATTGCAAGCAATTTCTGTTTTGGAAAGAAACTTGAAAAGTTAGGGTTTCATTGTTCTTCATTCTGCCTGGCACTGTAGCTCATAGTTAGAGGCTGAATTGGCTTTGGGTTAAAACATGAGAGTTGTAGGGAATGATATTTTAGAGATGTCTGTAAAATTTCAGATCAATCGGAGTAGTGTAACCTGAGAAAAGACGGAATTACCCTTGCTGCCCTGGTTTTACCCGAATTTGATAGTTGCGTCTGTAATTGGTTAATTTGGTTGGGAATGCTTCAGAATTGGTTGTTGAGGTCTTCTGATGAAATGTAACCTTGTATCTTAGCTTTCGGATGGCTTTGGAATTACTGGATTTGGACTTAGGTAGCCTGATTTATGAAGTTTGCACCAGAATGCGATTTGTGAACCTGTTTTTGCAGTTCTGGTGTAGTAGATTGCATTTTTGACCTGGTTGCACTCGAAACTGGGCTGAGTGACCTTCTGGAACATTGTATCCCTATCTCTTAGCTTCGAAACAGTATATCTTGCACCTCCATCCGATAATCGTAGTGCCATTGGTACCAAAACCGCAAAATGGTGTCAAAAACTATTTTTTTGGGTTAACACTTAACTCCATTTCCGGATTTTTCTGGTTTCCTCTCATGCTTATGTATGCTTATGGAACCCTATTTTGGTAGTATTTGGCATTGGTTTATAACTCGTTATCAAGTCTCATTGTACTTGTTTGCATGTTTTAGGGCGTGACGGTGGTTCACGACGCTCCTTTGACGGAGGTGTATGAAATATCATTTTCAAGCTTGGTGAGTGTACTACTCACTTGTGTGTTACTGTATGGCTTTGATACTTGAACTTGATGCGTTGAATGTTTATCATGTTATTAGAATGTTACATGGAATGTTACATGAAATGAAAGTACTTGACTTGGTGTCATTTGGACGAGTATCCAACGACCATGATTGTTACCATTGAGCTCAACCCCATTGGTAGTTGATTGAATCGAGCCGGCGAGGGCTTGGTCGTGCCAATTAATGAACCTTGGGGACTGTTATATGGAATCTTGTAGTATGAGAGACTCTCGATTCCGGTATACTCGAGTAATACCACATTGCAAGTGTTTGGAGTTCGGGCCCGGTAGGGGTATGTTGGGTGGAAGGAATGTAAGTAAAGTGGAGTCTACGGTTGGTTACTTTAAAACATTGACGGAGAGTCAATAAGGTTCGATCAAGAATGCAAACGAGGAAAAGGGCTCTTGAGAGCCGCCCGTATCCTTTTATCACCACTTTTGATGTGTGCCTTTGCTTACTTTTGATCAATTGGAATGAAAAGCTTTATGCTTATGTGAACTTTGCTGCTTGAGTGGTATTATCTCACTGGGCGTAAGCTCACCCTATTCCTTTTGTTTTCCTTACAGGAAAATAAATACTTTTGGACTGCAATTGATAGTTGGTTGCCGAATTGAGCTAGATGGACATATCTTTTGTATAACTCCTAGATTGAAACCCTAAATGTACTTTTGGGTCCGTTTCTCTTTTGATTTGGCAAACCATACATGTATCCACTTTTGAATACTTTTGTATGCCACTTTAGATTGTAAATGCTAAATTTCAAGATGTGAATGTTTGCTTGATATTTGATTGGGTTCTGACGGGTTGGTTACTATTCATGACCGGCTCCGATTTCATTTTTTTTTTATTTTGGGATTTTGACTTGTTTACTCGCGTTTGTAAGTTCCGGAACGTGTTAGATCGCTCTGAACTGAACCGTTAGTCCTGGCGAGAGTTGGGCAGGCAGTCCGCTAACCCCTTTGGTTCGCCTTAGGGGAAGGTGGGGCTGTCGCAGACCAGCCTAAAAGCCCACCAAACCAAAAAAACACCAACCCAGATTGCTAAAGTACAGCCCCTCACATCTATGGGCGTCCCAGGTTTTGGTTTCATTAAATAGTTTTATTTTTACTTTCAAGAGAGATACCAAATCTTATGAAGAAAAAAAGAATGAGAATGTTTTGAGAATTAAACTAAAGACCGTACAATTACTTGAGCAATGTACCTATTAATTGAGTTGGGTCTTGGGGACATTAGAAAGTCACTTTGTGTGTGTGTGTGTGTTTTTTGGGAGGGGGATAAAGGGTAAAGGATTAAGGCACATAAGTAAATAGATATATTAATATAAAGTCAAATTAAAATTATTTTAGTCTCTCCAAATTTTTAATTTAGTACTTATATCATGATTTGTCTTTAACTCAAAACCGGCCTAAAGTTATTGTTATCTCTTGTTTACCACCCTCATTCATCTCTTCAACGTTGAAAGATGAATACTGTAAATTCAGACCACATAATAGTGTTGCAGCTAGTAATTTTTGAAATTGTTCTTGTAATATTGTTGATCTTGTTTAAAAGAAAGAAATTTATAGTTGTTATTTTGTTTTCTACCATCAGTTCATTTGGGTTGTCCAAATTATTTTGGTGATAAATTATATGAGGCTTTTCCACAAATACCACATGTTTTTGAAAATTTCACAACCACCACCAATATTTAAAAAGAAAAAGAGAAGTATATATTACATAAAACATATTAAAATTGAAAAGACTCTTAAAGAATTCGCAAAGAAAATATAATATAAGAAAAAAGCACTCTAGAAAATGGGAGCAAAGGTTGGTCCAAAAGGACATTGAGAAACTTATTTAATTTTCTTTGTTTGAATTGCAAAAAAAAAAAAAAAAAAATCAAAGGAAAAAACTCAAATTAACAACAAAATGCAATGGGAAAAAAATTATAGTGAAAAAGACTATTCTTCATATGCAAAATAGGAGCATTGTTGCTATTGATTAAAGTTGAGACTCCAAAATTTAGAAGTCCTTTCCCTTCTTCGCTTTTTAAATTCCGACCTTTTCTAACTAGATTTACTTTTTTTTTTAGAAAGGAGAATTGGCTCCCTGGGTACTATTATAGTTTTACACTAAAGCCATCAAACTTTATATGTATTCACATTAACCTAAAAATTTCAAAAGCTAAAAATTGTTTATTAAACCACTTGAACTTAACACAATCTTCTATTGAGAAAACAGGAAATAGGCCATGTTAGAAAGTAATCGTTGCAATAAAAAAAATTAAAAAAAATCTATTAAGAAAACAGGGTCTATCTTAAGTGCTAAAAATTGGTCCCCACATTCCTCTCTTTCATATTTTTGTTTGCGTCCAATAGTAATACACGATTCTTTGTCAAATGGGTTAACTTAATTAGGTCTAATATGAACCCAATTGGATTACTATTTTTTTGGAGTTTTTAAAGAAAAATATACTGTAACGATTTGATATATATGAAACAAAAATGTGTTTGGAAAATATATTCATGAAAAATGTAAAAATTTTTTGAAGAAAAATACAATCCAAACAAGGTCCTCGATCCATTTGGATTTCATTTTCTGGGAAATATTTGAAATGAAAAAACTATAGAACTTTTTAAGATGTCACGTATACGAGATAAAAAGATGATTGAAAATGATGTAGAAGGAATATTTACGAAAAACATAAAAAATTTTTCTAAAAAAATCACAATCCAAAGAAGGCCTAATTCTTGGTGAATTTTAGATTTTCTTTTTACTTATAAAAGGTCTGAAATCTTGATACAAAAGCAAATGGCTATCAAAAGGAAAAAAAACTGATGTTTTGATATCAAAATTGAAAATTAGGTGAAATAATCAAATGGAAACACCCTATAAATAGTAAACACTTCTTCTGTCTCTCTTTCTCTCTCTCTATGATTCTTCCACATCTATTTTTTGTTCTTTGTTTTCTAATTTATGCTAAGGAAAGAGAAGGATGAAAAAGGAAGAAATAGCTAATGTAGGTAAGAATAAGCTCCTTGGGTTTGTTAATTTTCGTCTCGTCGTTTGTTTTTTTTTTTTTTTTGTAGGAAAAGGAATACTTAAATTGAAAAACTCAAAATGCACATCAGAGTTAGGAGTTATCTAATATAGTCATCCTAGGTAAGGCAATGCCTTTTACATCCATCCAAAAGTAAAGGGGATACCAAAGATAGGCAATGGGGATAATGGGCTAATAAATTGCTTTGTAGGCTTCCTCATTTTGCCAATGCATGATTTGAGCATGAAGTCTATCAAGGTTTTCTGTGACGCATCATCAAGAAGGGTAATCGTGATGATTTGGTCGTCAGGGAAAGACCTCATATTCTTGACAAGCCTTTGTCGGCAAAGACCCTGAACTTTGTCACTAAATTTTCAATTGTCAAGAAAAGTCATGCGTTGAAACTTGCTTAAAACTTTAATGACAATACAACGTCATTTTTCCTGACGACAGGTGCATCACTATAATATATCAATTTCTAATTTCACCATTCAGCCTTTTTAAGCCCAGCAATTTTAGTGACAACAAAGTGACCATATCATCTATTTAGACACTCCACCCAATCAAAATATAAAAGTATGCAAGCAAAATATCAACCAAAACTTCACAAATTATCATTAGTAGGCAACATAATATGTCAAACCACAAAAGTTAACCATGTCAAACATTTACATATCATCACATTCCACGATTTGAAACCAATATAAATATTGCTATTTCTCCCTAGATAACTGCCATATACCTAACATATGCTAAAACCAAAAGATGGACTTCAATTCCATGGTCAACAAAATACTAGAGATGGATGATATCAAAATAGAGGAGTTTTTTAGTATGAGCCAAAAGCAATCCACTAGTTCATCCCAAACCTGTACAATAAAACCAAGAAAAATCTGAAATCAGAGAAACAATAGAATGGCATGCAAAAGATGTATTTTTGTTATGATGCATGGATGATCACTACAAATTGCTTAGGGACCACCTAATGATGAGTACAAGCAATACAAGAATAATTACTATGCTGCAGTAACCAATAATACACCAGTAAATACAAATCATAACATAACTCAAGTTGTTCCACAATAGTAAGTAATTGCACATAAATACATTTGTTTCGAATAAAGATCTACAAACTCACCATTACTAGGAAGACCCTCCACACTGCTTCTGTTTCCAAACGAGGAATTCTTACAGCATTTCCTGTATCCCTTGCTGGCTTTGTACAAGATTTTGGATTTGGGTATCTTGTGCTTGAATTCGCTCCTCATAGCATTGAATCTTCTCCTTGCACTGTTTTAGTTCTTCAAGTAGTGCTCTATTAGCTGAAGATTCAAGTTTGCGAGAAGTTTGGGGTGGTATGACCCCCATACCCAACCCTTTGGCACGACTAGCCCTCTTTCTTAAGACATTTTCCATAATTTTTACTTCATTGACAGTTTCTCCATTCTCTATGTATAGCCTTCTCTCTTCTTTTAACTCATCCTGTACATATTAGATTCACATAACTCAAAGAGTCATTAAATGTATAATATATGTAAATGTCCTGTTACTAATAAAAAACAAAGTTACTAGAATCAGCCGACTATAGTGAAAATTACATCGAGAGATTTTGCAGTATTATTCACAAATTGGCCATCCTTTTTATGTGAGCAACAGTCCAGGCATCAATTACACTTGGTGGAACCTATTTTATAGCATAAAAGATCTCGAGTTAGCTCTAGTTTTCTTCCTAGTATAAATATAAGCCAAAATGGAAATAAAAAATCAGTAATATACCATCTCTTGTGCTCGAACATGATTTGATTTTGAACAGCCAGTGTGCGGATAGGGTAACATGGCACGGATCTTTGTATTGGCTTCTGATTTTTTCTATTAAATACCAAAAAGATAGTTAGACAAAACATAAAAGGCAACAAAAAAATTAAGATCATGCAAGTAAACAAAACTAGAACCAATCACCTTGAATATAGGATCTTCGAACCAATCACACATACTTTTCCACTCATCTTGCTCAATCCAGTCATAAGGACACGAGGTAAGTGGATCTTTTCCAACTGCCTTCAACATCTTATAATCTATGTGCATAGTATTCCTTCACTGCCTGTAGCTATTCTGAAGCATGTCATCCACATAATTTTCCACATTAGGATCAGTTTCCCAATCTTGAAGTCAAACCATCCCTATAAATTACCATTAAGAAATGGATCATTTTTAGAATTGGTCAAGTCAACAAAATAAATATTAACACACTGAATGTCATTATAAAAGACACGGTGTAATCTGGTACCATCAAGCCACCATATAGGTTCAGTTTTTTCTCATTTGGTATGTCATCATATGTGTGTATGTCCTTCAGTGAAGAGAGGTGCCTTACAACATAACCTACACCACTAGCAAGTTGAGCAGCATAATTGATTGGTTTGCAACATCCTTCAGGAAAGACAATTTCCAATGGCTTGCCTCCCTAATATTAACAAATGAAGCATCGTTCAGGTATACCCCAATAGAAATTCTAGGGAACTGATTATACAAAAAAGTCTTGAATAGACAATAATATTATATATGTACACGTCTTAGTACTGAATTTTATTTACATTAGCTCGTATCATCTTCTCGATAACTTTTCCTGTGGTTGGGCCCCTACATTTTTATGCTTTCTTTGATCTGTGAACAATTGTTAAACATGCTAGTTGATGCTTATTATGAATTATCACAAAAAGGATGTATGCATTGAATGGTAATAATTAAATCATTATTCAGCATTTTCACTTACCATTAGTGTTTGCTTGAGTAGGATTACTATTATTTGAATTAATCGGGATATCATCACTTGTGGTAGCTGATTGAGGCTCCAAAGTTGAGTTTGAAGTTGGCGGTTGTTCATATTGCAAGTTGGTATTGGGTGGGCAGTTTCTCTTCAACCGTTTCCCGGAAGGTGCCACTGCAATAACACAGTATATGATAAAAAGGAGTCAAATTAGTAAAATTTTGATGTCAAATTATAAATAGAGATCAAAATTTAAGTTACACCAAAAACTTAACAAAGAGTTAAAACCATGAAAAGGATATCAATTTGATCAATATTAGGTAAAACCACAAAAAGTAACACTTTCTTCTACAATGCAAAAAACCTTTTCACTTGACACTTCTATGCTATTTCTTAAGCACTATCTAAATCCATATCCATGTCTATGGTTTCATCTGTGAGAACTCGTAAATTTTCTCATTTTCTAGGTTTTATTCTATTTCATTGTATGCTTTTCTGCATTTTCTGTATTAGAAAAATTTTCTAGATAATTTTTATGAGTAAATATAGTTTTTAAATTATTTTTCTAGTATCGGTTAGTTTTTGAGAAATTAAGAGCGTATACCGGACGTGGGACCCGCTAGCGCGGAAAGTTCGATAAAATTCAGCCAGTTAGGTTAAGTTTTGTATACCAGGATTATTTTACCAGGTGTTAAGAGATAATTAGAGGTGACCAAATGGAGTAGTGTGAGAGAGACAAAAGGATAGCTTTGCATTAATGAGAGTGACAAGTGTCACTTGATTCAATCTTGATTTTGACCACTATTCATCACTTTACCAATTAATCAAAATTGACCCAAAAATCATCTTCATTTGCAAGCTTCTTGGCCGGCCATCTTCAAGAGAAAAGAAAGGAAAAGCTCTCAACATTCTTGCTTCAATCTTGCTCAAGCTCCCAATCCAACCGATTAATCTAGAAATTTCTTCATAAAAACCCTTAGTTTAGTGATTGTAAGGTTGGCTGTGAAGTGGTTTGGAAGACCAAGGTGCTAAGTTGCCTCCTTTCTTTAGTTGATAAGGTGAGTAGCTAAGGAACCTCTCTTTTCTTCTTAATGATGTTCAATTAGTGGATTGTGTGAGTAAAAGAGCTAGTTTGAAGTGATATTTCATGACTTTTGGTTGAGATTGGTGAATTTTTCTATTTATTCATGATTTTTCTGTTTTTATATGCTTAATATTAGTTGACCATGGGTGATGGTTGGGAATGGTTTAGAATGAAGTTATAGTGCGTAAATTGTGGCTATTTGCGAAAAATTTCCGCTTCGAAAGAAAAATTTCGGAATTAGGGTTTGTAATTGGGGCTTTTCCAGGGTTTCCATATAGCACTTGAATTGGCTTTAATTAAAGACCTTTGGGACTCTAATAAGGTGTATTGAAGGGTTTATGACTTGTAGTGGCAATGGTGTTTGTGTTTGGAAAATATGGGGAAATACTTGTAGGTTGGAAACTTGGAATTTTAAGGAGAAATGCTGTCCGAATTAAGGGTTCTTGTGTTTATTGGATTTGGGGTGCTTTAGGAGGTTAAATGGTAACCCTAGGGTTGTCTCAACCTTTAGCACTAAGTGTTTTTACATTAGTTATAAGTTTTACGCTTTTACATTGATAATGTGTAGCTTGGATGTATGACTCGTAATCGAGTCTCATTGTGATTGTTTGAATGTTTTAGGGCGTGACGGTGATTCAAGACGCTCTTTGGGCGGAAGTGTATGAAATTTTATTTGCTTGCTTGGTGAGTGTACTACTCACTTGCTTGTTACTATGTGACTTTGTTACACTTGAAATTGAGGCCTTGAATGTTTATTTGCACCATTGAAATGGATTAAAGCGAGGGTGTACTTGATCACTCTCACCCTTTATGTCCTATATGACTGTTTACTGTGTTAGTTGAATGGTATATGAATATACTGGATTTGGTGTCGTTTGGACGAGTATCCAACGGCCATTACTGTTACTACTGAATTCAACCCCATTGGTGGTCGATTGAATCGAGCCGGCGAGGGTTTGGTCGTGAAAATTGACGAGCCATGGGGACTGTTATATGGAATCTTGTAATATGAGACTCTCGATTCCGGTATACTCGAGTATTACCAAATTTAAACTGTTTGGAGTTCGGGCCCGGTTGGGGTATGTGAGGTGGAAGGAATGGGAGTAAAGTGGAGTCTACGTTTGGTTACTCTTTGAACATTGACGGAGGGTCAATGAGGTACGATCAAGTATGCAAGCGAGGAAAGGGGCTCTTGAGAGCCGTCCGTAACCTTTTACCATTGTTATTGATATGTGACTTTATTTAGCTTCCTTATTGAATGATTTGGGATTGATCGACTCCATGCATAATTGAACTTCCTTGCTTGAGTGAAAGTATCTCACTGGGCGTAAGCTCACCCTATTACTTTTGTTTTCCTTACATGGGTTTGAAAACTTTTGAGAGGCTAGGACCTTTGGTTGCCGAGTTGAGCTTGAGTAAATACATTTTGAATAGCTTCTTAATGGGCAAAACCCTAAGTGCATGTTGATCCAACCTTTTCGTTTGAGTTGTATTTGCAAAACCATACATGTATAAGCTTGATGAATAAATTTTGTAGGTTATTTTGGCTTGTAACTACTGAATTTCAAGGTGTAAATGCTTGATTGATGTTTGGTTGGATTTCGGACAGATTCGGATTTCAAACGGTAAAAGAAAAATTTTTGGCGGGAAAGGACAGGGTCGAATCTGGCCAGAAATTGGCCGGATTGCCCTGGGAAAAATTGAATCCGGGCAGTTAGCTACTGCCTCATATCCGGCCAAGAATCCGGCAGGTAATCCGGCCAGATTCCGGCCGGATTCTTATGTGTCCGGCACTGTTCATGTCGGCTCCGATTTTCGTTTCTTTTATTTTGTGATTTTGATTTGTTTGAGCGCGCTTTTATTTTCCCGGAACGTTTTAGATCGTGTTTACTGCATCGTTAGTCCTGGCGAGAGTTGGGCAGGCAGTCCACTAACCCCTTTGGTTCGCCATAGGGTGAGGTGGGGCTGTTACAGGTGGTATTAGAACCTAGGTTTGCATTGGCCTGGACGTGTTAGAAATGTCCGACTTGAGGGTTATTTATGATTATTTACCCTTTTGGTGTAGGATGGACAGACATAGTGGGCCTAGTGGTAGCCCTACTGGTGAGCGACCCCGTGGAGTGCTCCCGACGATTAAGTACCAGATTCGGTCAAGAGGGGCCGTCGTACGTTGGAGTCCGGCTAACCGCCTCCGACGTTGTGAGTGCCATCACACTTACGCCTACCCCAACACCGTCGTGTTGGCTGTGGTAGAGGAACGAAAGGAGTTGGCAAAGGAGAACGCTAGGTTTGAGGCCGAAGTGAACCAACTAAGGGCAGCTAGCGAGAAACAAGCCGAGCGAATCAAGGAGCTAGAGTACGACGTGATCGAATGTGAAGATAGGGTGGACGATCTTTGCGCCCAACTTGGAGAGGCACGTGAGCGTATGACTAAGAGAGCTAGGAAAGTTAGGGTTCGAGCCGAGTCGATCTTGAACCTTTGCGACGATTTGGTCGAGGAGGAGAGCGACGAGGCTTCGTGTTCGGGGGGCGAGACTGGAGGTGAATCCACCCCGTCGGGTGGGTCCACTAGCCCCGACGACGGACTGAGCCGTTATCCTTAGGGTTTTGGATGGTTTTGACTATTGTGTATAAGATGGATAGGGAATGGTAGACCTGAGAAAGAACTTTAGCTAGCCATTTTTGTATGTTTGGACTAGCGATGTATATACTACTGTTGATGATGCCGTTCCCTTGTGGATTGTCTTTGTTGTACTTGACTGACTGTTAATATGTGCCTTGTTTGACTTTGTTTTGGTGACTTTGTTTTGGAATGTGTATATGTTTTATTGTAAAAGCTTTTGGTTTCTTACGTACATGTATTGTTATTTTATTGTTCTAGTTACATTTGCCCAGATTGAATAGATTCGATGGAAGGCACCCGTAGTGGTCGGGGACGTGGGCGCGGGAGTAGGCAACCCACGTCGGATAGGGGCGCTGGGGAAACATCGTCTGGACCCAACCTTGAACCTAGGGTTGACCCTAACGTTCAAATAGCTGCTGCCATGCAGCAAATGACTAATTTATTGGCCCAAGTGGTGCAGCAACAGGGTCAAAACCCTAATTCTAACCCTGAAAACCCAGGCAACCACGTGGAGAGCGAAGACAGAGCTCTCGAAAGATTCCAAAAGTTTGCTCTATCCAAGTTCATTGGGGGGCCCGATCCAGATATAGCCGAAAGGTGGCTACAGAAAATAGTGGATATTTTTGCTGCCTTGCACTACACTGAAGAGAGGCAGGTGACCTTTGCCGTCTTTCAGTTAGAAGGGATGGCCCGTTCCTGGTGGAACGTCATTCGGCAGAAGTGGGAATGGGAGCAAACGCCCCGGACCTGGGTGAATTTCATGTGAGAGTTTAACGCTAAATTCTTCCCTCCTCTAGTCCAGGAACGGAAGGAAGATGAGTTTATCCGACTTCGCCAAGGGGCCCAGTCTGTAGCGGAATATGAGAGTCAGTTCACCCGCCTATCCAAATTTGCCCCCGAACTAATCGTGACCGAACAACGGCGGATAAGGCGCTTTATCCAAGGCCTGAACGTAGAAATTCAGAAGGATCTCGCGGTGGCCCAGATTAATGCTTTTAGCGAGGCCGTGGAGAAAGCCCAATGGGTGGAAAGCGCTAGGCTGCAGGTGAAGAACTTCCAGGCAAAGAAGCGAGGTTTTCCTGGGAGCAGTTCCGGGCAGGGGGAGAAGGGTGCCCCTCCCAAGTACGGACGGGGAGCCGGAGGTGAACGGCAGTCGGGAGTAGGCCGAGGAGTGCCGTCTAGAGGTGGCCAAGCTGGGCGAGGCCAAAGAGAAAATTTCCAGGGGGGCTCAGTTTCAGTATCTCGCGGTCCCTGTGGGCATTGTGGGAAGTCAAACCACACGGAAGATAATTGCTGGAGGAAGGAAGGGAAATGTTTACGCTGCGGGAGTGCAAACCACCAACTGGCCACTTGCCCGGTCCTAAAACAAGATGGAAGGGGAAGCCAACAACTGCCGAGGACCAATTCTGGACCAGCGAAGGAAGAAGGGACTAAACCTAAGGTCGCAGCTCGAGTGTACTCGTTAGAGTCTCAACAGGTCCCAGATTCCTCCGAGGTCGTAGAAGGTACGATCCCTATATTCCACCGCTTTGCAAAGGTTTTAGTAGATTCCGGTGCCATCCATTCCTTTGTTAACCCCAATTTCATGTGTGGCATTGACAAAAAACCTGCTAGTTTACCTTATGATTTAGAAGTTAGTACGCCTACGGGGGATCAACGTTTGGTTACTAGTATGGTTTATAAAGATTGTGAAGTTTGGGTAGGAGAGAGGAGATTGTTAGGGGATTTGATAAGCCTGTCCATGAAGGGGTATGATGTGATTTTGGGTATGGACTGGTTAGCCAGGTATAACGCCCAACTAGATTGTAAGAAGAAGGTGGTAGAATTTCGCATTCCTGGAGAGGCGACCCTAAGGTTGGATATAAGGGGCAGATTAGCCTCATCTGCTTTGATTTCTGGCATTCGGGCTAGAAAACTACTAAGTAGAGGGGCACAAGGATTTTTAGCCTTTCTAATCAATATCCCCACGGATAAATTGAAGGTAGAGGATGTGCACATAGTACGGGAATTTTCGGATATATTCCCTGATGAGTTAATAGCCCTACCTCCAGAGAGAGAGATCGAATTCATGATCGACCTGTTATCGGGAACCTCGCCTATCTCAAAAACTCCGTATCGGATGGCCCCTGCTGAACTTAAGGAGCTGAAATTACAATTACAAGACCTTTTGGAGCGGGGGTTCATTCAAGAGAGTGGGTCTCCTTGGGGAGCCCCTGTGTTGTTTGTGAAGAAGAAGGACGGGAGTCTGCGAATGTGTATAGACTACAGGGGCCTGAACAATGTCACGGTTAAAAATAGGTATCCACTGCCCCATATTGATGAGTTGTTCGACCAGTTGCAAGGAGCAGTGGTCTTCTCGAAACTGGACCTTCGCCAAGGGTAGTACCAGTTGTTAATCAGGAAGGAGGACATTCTGAAAATCGCTTTCAACTCGAGATACGGGCACTACGAGTTCGCAGTTATGCCCTTTGGACTGACCAATGCTCCTGCCGCCTTCATGGACTTAATGCATAGGATTTTTAAGCCCTACTTGGATCGATTTGTCATAGTCTTTATCGATGACATTCTGGTTTACTCCAAGACACGTGAGGAGCATGAGCAACATTTGAGAATCGTTTTGCATACCCTAAGGGAGCATCAGTTGTATGCTAAGTTCAGTAAGTGTGAATTTTGGTTAGAGAAAATCTCTTTCTTAGGGCACGTAATTTCCCAAGAAGGCATCTCGGTTGACCCGGTGAAAGTAGAGGCCGTGACTAATTGAAAGAGGCCAGAAAATTCCACAGAGATCCGTAGCTTTCTAGGGCTGGCTGGGTACTACCGGCGATTCATTAAAGACTTCTCTATGTTAGCCGGTCCTTTAACCGACTTGACAAAGAAACATGGTCGGTTCGTGTGGAATGCTCGATGTGAGACAAGTTTCCAAGAGTTAAAGAAACGATTGACCATGACTCCAGTTCTAGTCTTGCCTAACGGAGTAGACGGGTTTGCCGTTTATACCGATGCGTCGCGAGAAGGCCTGGGGTGCGTTTTAATGCAAAACCGGAATATGATATCTTTTGCTTCTAGAAAGTTGAAACTCCACGAGCAAAATTACCCGACCCACGATCTGGAGCTAGCCGCCATTGTTTTCGCTCTGAAAAAGTGGAGACACTACCTATATGGAGTGACCTTTGAGGTTTACTCAGACCACAAGAGTCTTAGATACCTCTTTTCGCAGAAGGAATTGAACATGAGGCAGCGACGGTGGATGAAATTTCTGGAGGATTACGACTGCACAATCAACTACCATCCGGGGAAGGCGAACGTGGTAGCCGATGCCTTAAGTCGCAAGGCTCAAGTAGCAGGGTTAATGATTAAAGAGTGGAATTTGTTAGAATCCGTTTGTGAGTGGAAACCCTGCCTTGGGAGTCATAAGGTGATTTTTGGTAATATTAAGGTAACATCCACGCTACTGGAACGCATTAAAGAAGCGCAAAAGGAGGATTCGATGGTGCAGAAGTGGGGAGGGAAGATGGAAAAAAGGGAATTGACCGACTTCAACTTTAGTCCTGAGGGTATTCTAAAATACCGAAACCGAGTGGTGGTGCCGAAAGATAAAGCATTAAAAATGGAGATCTTAGAGGAAGCTCATCGGTCCAAGTATACAATCCATCCGGGTAGTAGCAAGATATATCAGGACCTAAAAGGAACCTATTGGTGGGACAATATGAAGAAGGAAATCGCTCTGTACGTGCAGAAATGTCTCGTTTGCCAACAAGTTAAGGCGGAACATAAAAAACCATCAGGCTTACTACAACCTCTTGAGATACCTGAATGGAAGTGGGAAAACGTCACAATGGATTTCGTTTCAGGTTTGCCGCGAACGCAACATGGACACGATGCCGTGTGGGTGATCATCGATCGATTAACCAAGTCAGCCCATTTCTTGCCGGTAAACATGAAGTATTCCATGAACAAGTTGGCCCAGATGTACATGGACGAGATCGTCAGGTTACATGGCGTCCCTGTGAGCATTGTCTCCGATAGAAATCCCCGTTTCGTATCTCGGTTTTGGCAGAAATTCCAAGAGACTCTGGGGACTAAACTTAACTTAAGCACCACCTATCGCCCTCAACGGATAGACAATCGGAGCGAACAATCCAAACTCTCGAGGACATGTTAAGGACCTGCATTCTGGATTTTGGAGGTAACTGGGGTCAATACATGACCTTAGTGGAGTTTGCGTACAATAACAACTACCATTCGTCAATTCAAATGGCTCCATACGAGGCACTATATGGACGGAAATGCCGGTCACCGATCTACTGGGACGAGGTTGGCGAGAGGAAGGTGCTAGATCCAGCGACTATTCCATGGATGGAGGAGGCACGAGAAAAGGTCAAGTTAATACGACAAAGACTCCAAACAGCTTAAAGCCGACAAAAGAGCTACGCAGACAATCGAAGAAAAGACTTGGAGTTTGAAGTTGGGGACCATGTGTTTCTTAAAGTAACACCATTACGGAGCATCACGGCGGGTAGAGGAAAGAAGCTCCAACCGAGGTTCACTGGACCTTTCAAGATTCTCCAAAGGGTTGGTAAGGTAGCGTATCGCCTGGAACTACCGTCCAGTTTCTCTCGAATTCACGACGTCTTTCACGTCTCGATACTTAAGAAATACTATCCCGACCCATCCCATATCTTACAGCCAGAGGAAATCGAAATAGATGAATCGCTCACTTACGAAGAGAAACCTGTACAATTGCTTGACTGGAAAGTTAAAGAGCTGAGAAACAAGCAGATTCCGTTGATTAAGATACTGTGGTGGAATCATGGGGTAGAGGAAGCTACCTGGGAGGTAGAAGAAGAAATACGAAAGAAATACCCTGAACTTTTCGTGAGTCAAGGTGAGAAATTTCGAGGGCGAAATTCTTTTAAGGGGAAGAGAGTGTGAGAACCCGTAAATTTTCTCATTTTCTAGGTTTCATTGTGAGGCCCCAGTCCGTTCGTAAGCTGATATGAGGGTTATTCGTTAATCGGTGGGGTGGTTTCGGGTTTTTATCGCCCGCCTTTTATACATTTTTCTTTATTGGAAATTTCCCCAGATAATTTTTCTCAGTAAATATAGGTTTTAGATGAGTTTTCAAGTATCGGTTAGGTTTTGAGAAATTAAGAACGTATATCGGACGTGGGACCCACTAGTGCGAATAGTTCGGAAAAATTCGGCCAATAAGGTTAAGTTTCGGATACTGTGTGAAATTTATCGGGTGTTAAGAGATAAGTAGAGAGTGAAATTTGATTGATGTGAGAGGAAAAAGAAAGATAAGAATGCATTTAAGAGGTGACAAGTGTCACTCTCTTATTGGTTATACTTTATGATTTACTATTCATGTTTTTGACTTTTGACCAAAATGGTTAAATATCTTAAAAATTGCACAAAAATTACCATTTCTTACCTCCTCCATAGCCGGCCCTCTCTCTTGCCAAGAAGGAAGAAAACTTCTTCAAACTTCAAGCTTTCAACTAGCTCAAATCATCCAAACCAATTGCCTAAACTAGTTTCTACTCCATACAACCTTTCCATTTGGTGTTAGTGGTGAGTTTGGTGAAGTTTTTGGAAGAGCTAAGGTGGTCTACAACTCCTCTTCTCTTGTATACTAGGTAAGTGATGATTGAACATACTCCTACACCTAATGATGCTTAAGTTATGCTTAGTAGTGGCTAAAGTGATGATATTTGTGATTTATTTCTTGATTTGAAGTGATTTGGTGAAGTTTTTATATTTTTGAGGAATTTTCTGGTTTAATATGAATGTGATGTTGTGGTCATCTATGATGGTTGATAATGAGGGGGAATGACTCTAGTAGGTGTGAATTAGTGATAATTGCAACCAATTTTGGGTTTGGATTGAATTGTGGAAAGTTAGGGTTTTATCACCCCTTATTCTGTCCGGTTTTGGATCATAGGGTTAGAGGCCGAATTGGATTTTTCTTAAAACATGAAAGTTGTAGGTATTGATGTGTTTGAGGTGCCTGTAAAATTCAGGTCATTTGGATTAGTTTAGAGTGAGATATGTCGATTTTACTGTGGCTGTTCTGGGTTGATCAGGATGGCATAACTGCGTTTGTATTTGGCTATTTTGACTGGAATTACTTTAGATTTGGATGTTGGTGTCTTCTGATGAAATATAGAGGAATGTTTTAGCTACCATATGCCTTTGGAATCAATGCATTTGGACTTGTATAGATTGAGTTGGACTCATTACAGCATTATGTGATTTGCAAACCTATTTTGGTAATTCTGGTTTCGTATTTTGCATATTTGACCTAGTTGTGCTAGGATTTGGACTGAGTGGCCTTCTACATTGTTGTATCCCTGTTTCTCAGCTTCGAAACTCTATAAAGTTCGTCAAAATCCGAGTTCCGTAGCTCTAGTTATGATCGAAATAAGAATTCATGTCAGGACTGTTCTTATATCCGGACAGTTTACGACTGGAACTTTGGCTTCACATTTGACTGGGTTACAAGCTGTTTGGGCTTGCGACCAAAACACCAAACTTATAGCCCTATATCAGAGCTTTCTAACGCCCTTGGAAATTCATGAATCGGATTTATAAAACCTGAGATATAGCCGAGCAAACAAGGCCTGCCCGTGAAAATGACCATTTTCTGGTCAGATCTGTTTTGGTCCTGATGACCAATTTCCGTTCCGAATTTGGATTGCCGACCTTTATGAAAGTTGTTCCATTTGGAATGAACCATCTAACTGCCAATTTTCAGCTCTTTTGACCATGTGTAGCATGGACAACAGTTTGCACTCAAAACTGACCATTTGTGTATTGGCCAGATTTCGTAAGTGATTGTGTTTGGTTCATTTGGGACTGAAGCCTCCAGTTTCAGGTCTGGATGTCTTCATAACAGTTGTTGTTCATCCTTTAAGCTTCGATATGGCATCTCATACGCCTTAATCCAATATTCGTAGCTCAACTTATGAGTAAACTAGAAACGAGTGTCAAATCTGCCGTTTCCGCTAACGGCCATTTCCGTTTCCGTCCGTCATATTTACGTGCGCGCGTGTCATTTTTGCCGTTTTGCTTGTTTTAGGCACGATAGTAGCCGTTTGTGATATTATGTGACACAATCTTCTATGTCAGACGGTGGTGAGCTGGGCGGAACTGGTGGGGCCCACTACTAGCTGTTCATTTCGATCCGACTTCGTGTTTTTGCTATTTCAGATTCTGAGTAAGTATTCAGGCCAGTTTGGTGTGTTTTCTTTGCTATGTGTTTGAGATGTGTGAAAAGGGTACTTAGGCGAGGGTGTACTTTATCGCACTCGACCTAAACCCTAATTTGAATGTATAATTGTACTTGGCATATGTATATGAACCTTTTGGAACCAAAACCCTTGAGCTTGTGGCTCGGGGCGACTTTCGAGTAAAGTTTGTGAAGTTTGCAAAGTTTGTGAGTTCGTGGGCCCGATCTAAGACCTGTATGGACTATTCGAGCCGGTTAGGGCTTGGTCGAAGTCAGTCCAACTTAGTCTGAGGTCACCAAGTTTGTAGGTTCATGTTATGAACCAATTTTGTGAATCCGGTTCACCGAGAAGGTGACCAAGTTTGTGACCCGAGCTTGTGACTCAAGCTCAAGTTTGTGATTTCGTTCGCCCGGGCAAGTTTGTGAGGTGACTGGCCAGTGAGGGTGATAAGGTGTCGGTGGGTGTACAAGTGAAGTTCTACGGACCATTGAGTGTGGTCGACGGAGTGTCGGCAGGAGATCACGCATGGCATATAAATTGGCTTTGGAGCCACCTGTATCCTTATTATGTGATGTTACTTTTCTGCTTTTGCTTTACTCTTACTGTGTAACTGTTGTTACGTGAAATTTATGCTTTCGCCCCTGTTTACTTACTAAGCATATAGCTTACCCCTTTCCTTTTGTTTTCCTTAGCAGGGGCCGACGCGGGGACTTTTGGCTCGTATACTAGTATAGTTAGATTGGCTTGTAATAGTTGAACAGTTAGGATGTTTGTTTTTGTTTTGGTGGTTTGTATAAGGACCCTTCTTAGGGTCTATCTTCTGCTGGTTGTGGTTATAGTGTATTAGAGTGGTTTGACTCGAGACTTTTGAAGATGTAAATATAACTTTTGGGATTGTATATATTGTATATAGTGCTCTTTCGATTTATCTAGTTTTATTACTTTAAGTTTTGAGTCCTGGCGCGAGCTAGGCAGGCGGCCCGCCGATACCCTTGGGTTCGCCCTTGGGAGAAGTGGGGTCGTCACATTCATTCTATTTCATTGTATGCTTTTCTGCATTTTCTGTATTAGGAAAATTTTCTAGATAATTTTTATGAGTAAATATAGTTTTTAAATTATTTTTCTAGTATCGGTTAGTTTTTGAGAAATTAAGAGCGTATACCGGACGTGGGACCCGCTAGCGCGGAAAGTTCGGTAAAATTCAGCCAGTTAGGTTAAGTTTTGTATACCGGGATTATTTTACCAGGTGTTAAGAGATAATTAGAGGTGACCAAATGGAGTAGTGTGGGAGAGACAAAAGGGTAGCTTTGCATTAATGAGAGTGACAAGTGTCACTTGGTGATTCAATCTTGATTTTGACCACTATTCATCACTTTACCAATTAATCAAAATTGACCCAAAAATCATCTTCATTTGCAAGCTTCTTGGCCGGCCATCTTCAGGAGAAAAGAAAGGAAAAGCTCTCAACATTCTTGCTTCAATCTTGCTCAAGCTCCCAATCCAACCGATTAATCTTGAAATTTCTTCATAAAAACCCTTAGTTTAGTGATTGTAAGGTTGGTTGTGAAGTGGTTTGGAAGACCAAGGTGCTAAGTTGCCTCCTTTCTTTAGTTGATAAGGTGAGTAGCTAAGGAACCTCTCTTTTCTTCTTAATGATGTTCAATTAGTGGATTGTGTGAGTTAAAGAGCTAGTTTGAAGTGATATTTCATGACTTTTGGTTGAGATTGGTGGATTTTTCTATTTATTCATGATTTTTCTGTTTTTATATGCTTAATATTAGTTGACCATGGATGATGGTTGGGAATGGTTTAGAATGAAGTTATAGTGCGTAAATTGTGGCTATTTGCGGAAAATTTCCGTTTCGAAAGAAAAATTTCGAAATTAGGGTTTGTAATTGGGGATTTTCTAGGGTTTCCATATAGCACTTGAATTGGCTTTAATTAAAGACCTTTGGGACTCTAATAAGGTGTATTGAAGGGTTTATGACTTGTAGTGGCAATGGTGTTTGTGTTTGGAAAATATGGGGAAATACTTGTAGGTTGGAAACTTGGAATTTTAAGGGGAAATGCTGTCCGAATTAAGGGTTCTTGTGTTTATTGGATTTGGGGTGCTTTAGGAGGTTAAATGGTAACCCTAGGGTTGTCTCAACCTTTAGCACTAAGTGTTTTTACATTACTTGTAAGTTTTACGCTTTTACATTGATAATGTGTAGCTTGGATGTATGACTCGTAATCGAGTCTCATTGTGCTTGTTTGAATGTTTTAGGGCGTGATGGTGATTCAAGACACTCTTTGGGCGGAAGTGTATGAAATTTCATTTGCTTGCTTGGTGAGTGTACTACTCACTTGCTTGTTACTATGTGGCTTTGTTACACTTGAAATTGAGGCCTTGAATGTTTATTTGCACCATTGAAATGGATTAAAGCGAGGGTGTACTTGATCACTCTCACCCTTTATGTCCTATATGACTGTTTACTGTGTTAGTTGAATGGTATATGAATATACTGGATTTGGTGTCGTTTGGACGAGTATCCAACGGCCATTACTGTTACTATTGAGCTCAACCCCATTGGTGGTCGATTGAATCGAGCCGGCGAGGGCTTGGTCATGAAAATTAACGAGCCATGGGGACTGTTATATGGAATCTTGTAGTATGAGACTCTCGATTCCGGTATACTCGAGTATTACCAAATTTAAACTGTTTGGAGTTCGGGCCCGGTTGGGGTATGTGAGGTGGAAGGAATGGGAGTAAAGTGGAGTCTACGTTTGGTTACTCTTTGAACATTGACGGAGGGTCAATGAGGTACGATCAAGTATGCAAGCGAGGAAAGGGGCTCTTGAGAGCCGTCCGTAACCTTTTACCATTGTTATTGATATGTGACTTTATTTAGCTTCCTTATTGAATGATTTGGGATTGATCGACTCCATGCATAATTGAACTTCCTTGCTTGAGTGAAAGTATCTCACTGGGCGTAAGCTCACCCTATTACTTTTGTTTTCCTTACATGGGTTTGAAAACTTTTGAGAGGCTAGGACCTTTGGTTGCCGAGTTGAGCTTGAGTAAATACATTTTGAATAGCTTCTTAATGGGCAAAACCCTAAGTGCATGTTGATCCAACCTTTTCGTTTGAGTTGTATTTGCAAAACCATACATGTATAAGCTTGATGAATAACTTTTGTAGGTTATTTTGGCTTGTAACTACTGAATTTCAAGGTGTAAATGCTTGATTGATGTTTGGTTGGATTTCGGACAGATTCGGATTTCAAACGGTAAAAGAAAAATTTTTGACGGGAAAGGACAGGGTCGAAACCGGCCAGAAATTGGCCGGATTGCCCTGGGAAAAATTGAATCAGGGCAGTTAGCTATTGCCTCATATCCGGCCAAGAATCCGGCAGGTAATCCGGCCAGATTCCGGCCGGATTCTGACGTGTCCGGCACTGTTCATGTCGGCTCCGATTTTCGTTTCTTTTATTTTGTGATTTTGATTTGTTTGAGCGCGCTTTTATTTTCCTGGAACTTTTTAGATTGTGTTTACTGCATCGTTAGTTCTGGCGAGAGTTGGGCAGGCAGTCCGCTAGCCCCTTTGGTTCGCCTTAGGGTGAGGTGGGGCTATTACATCATCACTATCAGAAGATTCAATAAGCATGCCATCTTCTTTAAAACATTGTCTTCTTCACCAGTGCAAGTATGCAAAGGATTCTCCAGAACAACTTCAATTTCAACACCTTATCTGCTTAAGAGGCCTAGTTCATCATCTTCAACAATAGGCACAACAGTTCTTGTTTCATTCTGTTGCAATAATTCATCTAAAAAACTTGTATCTCCATTGAGCACATTTTCATCGTTCTCTTCCAAATCTGGTAGGTTCCACAAATGCCTATGTTGAACACGTTGTACAATTCGCCAATGTCTCCCCAACTTCGTATCACCAATATAGAAGACTTCACTACAAGAAATTCGGTCTTTTGTGACAACAAAAAGCCTTCATTGAAAGCCAAAGAGTCGTCATTATATGGATATAGTGACGACTTTTTCCGTTGTCACATGGTTATCACAGATTCTATGTCACAAATGGATCCATGTGACAACCTTTTAAAGGTCGTCACAAAATCTTGTTATTCAATAACGAGGAGAAAGTCGTCACTAACGATATCATTCTGTGATGACTTTTCTTGTCACATTTTCACGTATATTTTTGTCATAGATGTAGCAAAAGTCATCACAAATTTGAAGTCTACAGTGACGACCTGAACTTGTCACTATCAATCCTATTATTCAGTGACAAGAATAGTCGTCACTTAGTGAACTTGCATGTTGTGACAACCTTCGAAAGTTGTCACTGAACTTTGTTTTGAAAAGTTAAAATTAATCATTACAAATATAGCATTTCCATTAAATTATAGTAGAACATTCAATTTGACAAAAAGCAAAATTAATCTAGAATGAAGCCACAAATTCATATATATGGCCATAAACATCTGTAAATTCATCAAAATAGAAGTCAACCAAAAATATTGGATCCCAAAACCCACACAATCAGTTCAAGCACTAATGACCAATACATATCCTTCCCAAAAAATAGGGTACTAGATTTCTAAACTAAAACATAGATTGCACCACCAATGTCAGACTTCAACCACTCTATCATCATATCCAACAGACTTCTCATGATCAATATCAAGGTGGACTGCATTAAAAATAAAGTATTATATGCATTAGAATAGACTTTAGTCAAAAAATATGATATTACAACCTTACACTACTGAATTTGAATGAATAGTCATACAAAACAAGACTCCAACTACTGTCAACATGATAAGAAGTAAAAGAATCAATCAAAATAGAGTTTTATCCAATAAAGAGAACATTATTAATTATTTCCAAACAGCTTATTTGTTAGACATATATGCTTAGCCAACAAATTCGGAATATAAGCAAGTGACAGCATAAATTTGTTCATGCTTTGTTTGGTAACAACTTGGTAGAAGCGCACTATGATGAAACTAGTTGCCGAATTAATCTTTGTCCAGAACTCAGTGAAAGTTAATTCCTTGAAGGTTGACTGGATGATCCAATATTTTCACAGTGATCCATTTCATGAGTTAGAAGTCAAAGAGCAAGCTTCTATTATATATGTGTGAAGCAGCAATTTCTAATCTTGTTCTATATATTAAGAAACTTTACTGAGGTACATAATTGAATTAGGTAGTTGGGAAACTGTTCAGTGGATAGTTTGATGATATTAAGTGTCAAAGTGAATATCTGCAAATGCGATCATAACTATGGGAAAATCATTTGTAAAAACTGTGAATGTCATTTGGTTTTTAATATGAATACTTGCCTCTCTATTAGCAATTAGGGAAAAAAATAGCTAATATTGAGAATACATATATGAATGACTGTTTCGTTTGTTCAAATTCAATATATGTACTAATGGGCAGGGGCAGTAATACGATTATTAGTATAAAGTGTGCAAAGTTGCAGTAAAAGAAGTTAAAAAATAAATAAGCAAGGGAACAAACTAAACAGAATCTATAGTCAAATATACATAGAAAAGATTGGCAAACTAAAAATAAAGCGAAAACATGAATAATCAATTTCATAGGCTAAATTCGCTAGCGAACAACACAATGCATTTTTAGAAACACAGAACCAGCCACTGCATATTTGTAAAAAGAAGATGCCCAATGCAAAAAAAAAACAACATGGTATAGCAAAAATATAAATACGAAGCCTGAATAAATAACTAATCTTACAGAACTATAAGTAAGAGAGGTACCTAAAACTCAAGCCTCCACAAACCAAGAGCAACGACATTGAAAAAAAAGCAAGACAAACAATGAAAGTAACTAAAAAGTGCAATTTGGGTAAACAGATTCATTATCGAATAGCAGAGAAAATAAGGAGGCATGTTAACCATTCAACAAATCCAAAGTATTCAAATATAAAGTATATACCTGCAGACAATAAAAGAAGTAAAATGCAAGACATGTAAACTAGAAGAGAACCACAAGAAATATTCCACAATATTTTGGTAGCTGCTACAAGAAGTTACATGAAGGAAAACAAGTAGAAAAAGAGCAAGTGATTAAATACCGGCCTGAAGAAAGAATAGCAGTTGATAGTGCGTTAAACAGATTGTAAGAAACCAATGCAGCAAAACACGTACAACAGAGAAGCTAAACACACAGCTGAACAATAAAGCGTTATATATATATACATATATATATATATTTATATATATAAAGCCAAGAATCAGATAAATGTCCTAGAGTACTTTCAGAGGCATTACAACAAGCTACATGAGGGAAAATAAAAACCAAAAAAAAAAAGGACAAAGAATGAATACCTACATATAGCAATAACAGGTGTAGACAGTGCGATGAACAAAAATCAAGAAACCAGCAAACAAAAAAGAAGCTAAACTATAAACACCCAAATAATCTAGAGGCTGTGAGGACTCGAATTTTATCTTCTTACTTTTATATTATTTTAATGGCTTAATTAATTATTTATTCACCTGTTTACTCCAAATAATTTATTTCATTCATTTTAAAACCCATTGTATGCAAAAATGTCTCTTTTATATTTTTAAAACGTTCCGTTCGCGAATTTAATTTTTCTACGGCTCGTTTAGCGAGAAATAGCAAATACTCATTTTTCGAGGCAATATTCGATCCGAGAGTGCAATGATCTTGGAGATTTGAGGGCTCAGGTTTTCATTCTTAATTTGGTCATTTTATACGTTATCTGCCCTAGAGTTAGTTAATTATATTTTAGTGGCGTGAATTACCCTTAAGTTTGGCTTTATCGCTCGCGAATCGAAAGTTCGTGTAAATCGAGCCGGAACGGTTAAGTGGACATTTAAGAAACTTATACTGGACTACTAAGAGTGAATAATTATATTGTTAAAGGAACTACATTGGATGATTAATGCACTAGTATAACAAACGAGAGAGAAAACGGTGGTACGATACCCGCGCACGACACTATTAAGAGTTGACTTTTGAAGAGCTTTTGGCAAAAAATTCATTAAACTTCCAAAGGAAGATTCACTCAACACAAAAACCCTCTCTCTTCTCTCTATTAGTGTCAGCTGAACTCCTCAAGGAAGGAGAAGAGAAAGCTCTTCATCTATCTTGCTCATTCTTGCTCCAAATCACTTCTAACTTTGCATCCAACCTCAAAACCACTTGGAGATTAACCTTGACTTGGAGGAAAACTTCATCTTGCGGTTTTCTTGGGAGCTTTAGTGGTGAAAAATTTATGGTTTCTTCAAGAACAAAGAGGTAGCCATCATCAACTTTGAATCTCTCCATTTAATGGAAGATTTACGGTTGGTTGAGCAAGGGTTGAACCCTATGCATGTATCTAGGTAGCGGACTTGAGGAGTTTAAATTCTTGCTTTAATCTTTAGGTAGAGGTCTTGAGGTGGCCTATTGGTAGCTGGCTTGAAATGTAAATTGCTTGCTTTTGATTGTTATGTGTTTAGATGGAAAGAATACGGCTAGAAATGAAGAGAAAATCGAAGGAAAGTTGGTGCACGAAACTGGCCGAATCTGTCCTGTACTTGTCTTGCATGAATTTCGAAAATTTGTTGGTCATTGGACTGTGAAATTGTTTGATATATGTTGTGCATTTTGTGTAGAAATTTTCTACCAAAAATCATTTGAATTGGTTGTGCAAAACTTGAATTTTCGAAACTTGAAGAAATCTGAAAAACATGTTCTGGGCAGCTGAACAGTGCCCCTTTGATTTAACATATCTCTTTGTGAAAAATTCAAAATCAAGTACCGTTTGTGGCATTTGAAACTAGACATTTGTAGCTTTCCAACGGTATAAATTTTACCTTCTAGTTCGAACTGAGTGAACCGTAGTGATTCAATAAAATTGACTGTCCTGTTAATGTTATCTGTCAGAGAGGAATGGAGAGCTGCGTTTTGTGGCTCTGTTTTCTCTCACTTGTGAACTGATTCTGGAAATGATCTCTTCTGATGAAATGTAGCCTTTGGAATCTAGTTTCCAACTCCACCAACCATTCCCACTTTGAATTTGTATTGAGTGAGTTATGGCCTGATTTTGAAAGTGCGATAAAGCTGGAAATCTGGAAATCCCTTCCTTCTTGCTGGCCGACTGGTCTAGCTCGATGTGGGATGTTTTGTTTCGAAAATCTTGATGTCCATTTGCTTTTCAATCGCTTATTAAATATTTCTAGAACACTGGTTTCAAAAATGAACCAAATTGGAGTTGATTTCATGGTGCAAAATGTTTGAAAAAGAAAGAAAAGCAAGAAGACAGATTTGCTTTGAGAATTTCCTAAAATTTGGTGGTTTTGTTAACTCCCTTTCCGTACAAGTTTTTACGTGGAAATTGATAGTGAAGTAGTCCTTATATGGAAGTTTGAGTGTACCAAATTTGGTGATATTCTAAGACCATTTCGATACCCAACTGAAGTTCCAAAGTTTGCCTTTCAAATCTGGAAAATTTACCGAACCGCCCACAATTTTAACCGAATTTGAGCTACCATATCTTGACGCTTAGAACTCCAAACTTGGTTCCGTTTGTTTTGTTGGAAACCTTGATTGGAACTCTTAATGTGTTACAAACTTCAAGGGCTGATTCATTTTTTATGAGTTTTGCCAAATTTCCCAAGTTAGCCGAAAAACATGACTGAAACTGTCTCGCTTGTTCAGGACAGCCATTTTGGGCTAAAAATTGAATGTCTTCCTTTTAGAATTTTGAAAAAGTGTCTTCTAGGGACTTTTAGTACTTTAGATCTAGTTTCTAACGGTATGAAGTTTTCCAATTTTAGACCTACGGAGTGAAAGATTCGATTTTCCAAAGATTGTCGTGCAAAACCGAAATTTCTTGATTTCGTATGAAATGAGTTTTTGAGAACTCATTACTCCTTCTCGATTTTGATTGATTGTTTTCAACTTGATTTCATGGAGGAAATCAGTTTCTCTTGTATTATTAAACCCTCACTCTTGAATCTCGATTTTTGAGATATTGAGGTTTTTCGAAACATTGTATTAGTTTGAAAATGAACGTACATTCTTCCTTGTTTGGCAGGGAGTTTGTGAGTATTTATGAGTGATTATTAATTGTTATTTGCTCAGGCGCTCAAGAGGATCTTGAAGAGAATCACGGAGCCGACTACTAAAGGCCTTTTTGCACTTACTCCCTTATTTTGATTTGGTGAGTGTCAAGTGCATGTTAAATGCTTATGTGATTGAAATGTGAATTGTACAAGTGTTATACATGATATGTAAACTTGTCGAGACGAGTGTGTACTTTATCACTCTCGTTCTCCTTTAAATGATATTACAATTGAATTGTGCTATGTGAATTGATATTCGAATTGTGTGAAGTGAACTGTTATGTGAATTAAGTGAAGTGTTGCTATTGCAAACCATATTTGTGTTGTGATGTCGAGTGGAGTGAACCTCCTCGACTTATGTGTATACTCGTGGGGATGCCCTCGTCCTCTCTTTCTTTTAATTATGCGATTCTTGTTACTTGAATACATATGATCGGTAATTGTTCATAAACATGTTTAACTCGTAAGCCCTGAGCAGATGCATGTACCACACCAATCTGGGTGGGAGGTGCCCCTCATACCGTCTCAGTGCTATAATCGGTTCACTGAGCGATAGCATGTATCACACCAATTTGGGTGGGAGGTACCTCTCATGTCGACTCAAAACTCTAAACAAATAATCGGTTCTTTGAGCGATAGCATGTACCACACCGATTCGGGTGGGAGGTACCTCTCATGTCGACTGAGTACCATAAACAATTGTAATCGGTTCCCTGAGCGATAGTATGTATCACACCGATTCGGGTGGGAGGTACCTCTCATGTCGACTTAGAACCCTAAACCATTTTCAGTCGATTGGAACGATGTCTCATCGACCACTCATACGTGCTATAATCGGTTCTCTGAGCGGTAGCATGTACCACACCGATTCAGGTGGGAGGTACCTCTCATGTCGACTCAGAACCATAATCAAAGTATAAGTTTATTGGAGCGATGTCTCGTCGACCACTTATTTCTCTGAGCGGTAGCATGTACCACACCGATTCGGGTGGGAGGTACCTCTCATGTCGATTCAGAATATAAATAGAGTAAGTGAAGTTCTACAGAATTAAATACCGACCCGGTTGACGAAGTGTCACCACTTGGAGGTATTGGATCGAACTTGGGCAAAGCAATTGAAAATTAGCTCCTGAGAGCTCCTGTATCCTACTCAAGCGTGTTTAATTGTTAATCGTGAATTACTTGAATGTTATAGCTTTACTCCTCGTACAAGTGTTATTATTACTTGAACTACGTGTTTGCATGTTTTTCTTGGCCTCATTGAGCGTTAGCTCACCCCATTCCATTTGTTATTCCTTAACAGGAAAGCGACGTGAAGAAGTGATTGGAGGATACTAGTGAAGGATAGTCTTTTGTGTAGTTTGGTATGTTGTAACTGATCTTTGAGGAAATTGTGAGATTTGGAACTCGATGAAGTTGACTGAGATTTATATCCACGGATGTACTTGTGCTATGAAATATTATAGTCATGGTATTATTTTGGCATATTTAGATGAAATCATTGGAATTGATCTGTCTTTCATTTGAGGATTGAAGTGAGTCCTGGTGAGAGTTGGGCAGGCGGTCCGCTGAACCCTTCGGTTCGCCTTAGGGGGAGGTGGAGTCGTCACAAGTGGTATCAGAGTTTAGGTTTCAGATCTTTGTAGTGTATCCTAGGCTTAAAAGTTTAGGATGCTGGACTGTGGGATTTGATTGTGTATTACGTGCAATGTGATCTTGATGCTTGAGGTTGTAGCACCATTTTTGTTCACAAAATATTATAAGACTTTAATTTTCAAATTAGGTTGGAGGTGAGTCAAGATTAGGAAATTTAAATGGCCATTTGGTGAGTTTAAGGGTTAGGAACCTTGCTTTCTCTATTATTTTGCTTGCCGAAATTCAGGCAGAAAAGTTGAACCATTTGAACAATTATGGACTCCACTTTGAGCTTGAAAGTGAGACATCTTTTGCATTCTTTCTAGTTTGACTTGTTACCCTAGCTTGTATAGGAACTTTCACCTTGAATTTAGTAAGGAAACTTGTATTCATTAGAAGTTTTAGGTTAAGAATTTGGAAAGTAGTTTAGACTTTTGGATGGAATTTGGAGTTTATAATCATTTGAATGATGTGGTTTGGTATCGTTGATTCTTCTAGTTTTGTCCCTAACTAGACTTATAGTTTTCTTTTGATCCTGCCTAGGATAGTAGGGGTGTTGCTCGCCGTGAGGCCTTTTATATTTTGCCTACATGTACTCTTATATTTGTGGCACTTAGTTGCCTATGACCTGTATTTGATACTATTAACTCGTTGTATGTACATTGACATGTGACATGACTTCTATCTCATGCAAATAACTATGCTTTGATTTAAAAGTGTTCTTGCAATGTGCACATGTTTTTCAATTCATGCGCTTATACTTTTCACTTTTATTATGTGTTTAGAATCTTGCTAAATGGATCAGCGAGGACATGGATGGGGGCGTGGATGTGGGATTCGGCAACCCCGCACTCTCGAGAGAGGTGAGGGATCCGCGACTGGACCAAACCAAAATCCTAGAAACGAAGAGGGCGACCAAGTGGCTACGGCCATTAACCACATGACTGATATTCTCGAGCGCTTAGCTCAGCGCCAAGGACCTGAACCAGTCAACCAACCTAGGAACCAAGAGAGGGGTGAGGATAGAGCCCTAGAGCGATTCTTGAAGTTCGCTCCACCTAAGTTTCATGGAGGGTCTGATCCCGAGGTAACGGAAAATTGGTTTGAAAAGATGGTTGATATTTTTGCTGCTTTAGATTATACCGAGGAAAGACAAGTGAATTTTGCCGTTTTCCAATTTGAGGGGGCAGCACGCTCGTGGTGGAATGTTGTTAGTGCAAAGTGGGAAAGAGAACAAACCCCTTGGACTTGGGAAAACTTTGAGAGGGAGTTTAATGTCAAGTTCCTTCCGCCAATTATACAAGAAAAGAGGGAGGACGACTTTATTAAGTTGAAACAAGGATTATTAAGTGTGGCCGAGTATGAGGAGCAGTTCACCAAATTTTCCCTTAAGCTTGTAGTCACCGAACGGGAAAGGATAAGGAAGTTTATTCAGGGGTTAAATGTAGAAATCCAAAAATCCCTAGCAGCTGCCCAGATTACCACTTTTACGGATGCCTTGGATAAGGCACAGAGGGTAGAGAATGCTAAGTCTCAATCTAAGATTTTTCATGCTAGAAAGAGGGGTAACCCAAACGATACCCCTAAATAGTCCGAGAGGTCTACGCAACCCCTTAAAATGGGAAAAGGGGTTGGAGAAGTGAAGATGCCTGAAAAACCTAAAAAAACTCCATCAAGCGAAGCCCCGCCAAAAGGAAATCAGAGTAGGCGAGGTCAACAAAAGGGGAATTTCCAAGCTAGTCAAGCCGTTACTCCTCACATAACTGGTGGATACTGTGGCAAGATTAACCATACTGAGAGCAAGTGCTGGAGAAAGTAAGAAAAATGTCTGAGGTGCGGTAGTACCGAGCATAAGTTTTCGAATTGCCCTAGAGCTTCTAAGGGAAAAGGAAATTCTCAACAGCCTGCTAAATCTACTGCAAATCAGTCGAGTGCCGGAAGGAGTGATTAATGCTAGTGTTTGTAAGAGGGATCCAAGTAGTGGAAACTCTACGACTAAGGGTGGATCTGACTCCACTCGACAAATAAAGATTGTAGTTTTACCCTAACTCAGACTGGCACTCTTAAAGGTTGTAATTTTGTATAGGGGATGACATCCTTTTGTTGCATATTGCGACTTAACACGTTTTGATTTTGTTGTTTCCCCTTTTCTTTTGAAATGATTTGATGAACTTATTACAATTTAGTGTAACTATTATGATCTTTTATGACATATGAAAATCTACTTTGCTTGTAATTGATTTTATGATTTATATGTATATTTAATCTATTGCTCTACACCTCTAGACCTGTGATAATATTATGAACGGCACCTGAGAATAGTTAAGGTCAATTAGTGTGAGTTTTGAATGGGAGAAGTAGAAGTGATGAAAATTGGTCACGTGAGAAAAGGGCTGGTAAATATTTTAATCGAAAAGTGAAGGAGTTAAAACGCAAGAAAATGCCTCTAATGAAGGTTTTATAGAGAGATTATGGAATCGAGAAAGCAATTTGAGAAGTTGAAGAGGAGATCAAAAGAAGTATTTAGGGTTATTCATAGATCAAGGTATGAATTTCGAGGACGAAATTCTTTTAAGGGGGGAAGAATGTGAGGACTCGGATTTTATCTTCTTACTTTTATATTATTTTAATGGCTTTAATTATTTATTCACCCGTTTACTTCGAATAATTTATTTCATTCATTTTAAAATCCCATTGTATGAAAAAATGTGTCTTTTATATTTTTAAAATGTTCCGTTCGCGAATTTAATTTTTCTACAGCTCGTTTAGCGAGAAATAGCAAATACTCATTTTTCGAGGCAATATTCGATCCAAGAGTGCAATGATCTTGGAGATTTGAGGACTCAGGTTTTCATTCTTAATTTGGTCATTTTATACGTTATTTGCACTAGAGTTAGTTAATTATATTTTAGTGGCGTGAATTACCCTTAAGTTTGGCTTTATCGCTCGCGAATCGGAAGTTCACGTAAATCGAGCCGGAACGGTTAAGTGGAGATTTTAAAAATTTATACTGGACTACTAAGAGTGAATAAATATAGTGTTAAAGGAACTGCATTGGAGGATTAGTGCACTAGTATAACAAACGAGAGAGAAAACGGTGGTACGATACCCGCGCGCGACACTATTAAGAGTTGACTTTTGAAGAGTTTTTGGCAAAAAATTCACTAAGCTTCCAAAGGAAGATTCACTCAACACAAAAACCCTATCTCTCCTCTCTCTTAGTGCCGGCTGAACTCCTCAAGGAAGGAGAAGAGAAAGCTCTTCATCTATGTTGCTCATTCTTGCTCCAAATCACTTCTAACTTTGCATCCAACCTCAAAACCACTTGGAGATTAACCATGACTTGGAGGAAAACTTCATCTTGCAGTTTTCTTAGGAGCTTTAGTGGTGAAAAATTTATGGTTTCTTCAAGAACAAAGAGGTAGCCATCATCAACTTTGAATCTCTCCATTTAATGCAAGATTTACGGTTGGTTTAGCAAGGGTTTGAACCCTATGCATGAATCTAGGTAGCGGACTTGAGGAGTTTAAATTCTTACTTTAATCTTTAGGTAGAGGTCTTGAGGTGGCCTATTGGTAGCTGGCTTGAGGTGTAAATTGCTTGCTTTTGATTGTTATGTGTTTAGATGGAAAGAATACGGTTAGAAATGAATAGAAAATCGAAGGAAAGTTGGTACATGAAACTGGCCGAATCTGTCCTGTACTTGTCTTGCTTGAATTTCAAAAATTTGTTGGTTATTGGACTGTGAAATTTGTTGATATATGTTTTGTATTGTGTGTAGAAAGTTTCTACCCAAAATCATTTCAATTGGTTGAGCAAAACTTGAATTTTCGAAACTTGAAGAAATCTGAAAAACATGTTCTGGGAAGCTGAACAATGCCCCTTTGATCGAACATATCTCTTTGTACAAAATTTGAAATCAAGTTTCGTTTGCTGCATTTGAAACTAGACGTTTGTAGCTTTCCAACGGTATAAAGTTCACCTTGTAGGTTGAACTGAGTGAACCGTAGTGATTCAATAAATTTGACTATCCTGTTAAGGTTATCTGTCCGAGAGGAATGGAGAGCTGCATTTTGTGGCTCTGTTTTCTTTCACTTGTGAACTGATTTTGGAAATGATCTCTTTTGATGAAATGTAGCCTTTTGAATCTAGTTTCCAACTCCACCAACCATTCCCAATTTGAATTTGTATTGAGTGAGGTATGGCCTGATTTTGAAAGTCCGATAAAGCTGGAAATCTGGAAATCCCTTCCTTCTTGCTGGCCGACTGGTCTAGCTTGATGTGGGATGTTTTGTTTCGAAAATCTTGATGTCCTTTGCTTGTCAATCACTTATTAAATGTTTCTAGAACACTGGTTTAAAAAATGAACCAAATTGGAGTTGATTTCATTGGGCAAAATGTTTGAAAAGGAAAGAAAAGCAAGAAGACAGATTTGCTTTGAGAATTTCCTAAACTTTGGTGGTTTTGTTAACTCCCTTTCTGTACAAGTTTATGTGTGAAAATTGATAGTGAAATAGTACCCATATGGAAGTTTGAGTGTACCAAATTTGGTGATATTCTAAGTGTGAGAACCCTAAACCTTTCATACTTTCTAAGTGTTTTGGTTTATTCCCGTTTCCCGTGTAATTGAAGTTTTGTCCACTAATCGTTTCAAAAACGGGAAGGCCTTTTTGTTATGTGCAATTATGTGTGAGATATGTAAGTATGTGTACGTGTTAGAAGTACGGTTGAGCGTGGCATTTGAATTTCGGAAACGGAGAAAAATTTTGGAAAAAGGGGAAGGGCCGAATCCGGCCGGAAATCCGGCCAGTTCTTGGCCGGATTGATGGCCGGATTGTTGGGGGTTTTTGAAAAAAAAACGAGTTAGCTACTGCCTTGAATCCGGCCAGGAATCCGGCCGGAAATCCGGCCAGAAACCGGCCGGATTCTGACGTGGCACAGCCGGTCAGCAGCTTTGACCGGCTGTTTCTTTCCTTCTTATCTCTTTGGTTGGCCAAAATATCTTCATTTTCTCTTCTTGTTCAGCCGTGAGCTTTGAGAGCTAAGAGAGAAAAAACTCTTCAATCTTCATCTTTAATTTTTGCTTCAATCTTGAAATTCCACCGATAGATTTTGAAACCACTCCGTACAAGTAAGCTTCTTGGAAGGTTAAAGCTTTTGGGTGGAGTAATTTTTAAAGGGGAAGCTTGGAATTGCTAGTCTTCTTGAGTTGTGAGGTAAGATGATTAAGAAAGTTCTCTCTTGCATTGCTAATGGTTAAATTGTGAATTGTAAGGGTTGGATATGTTATTTGTGAGTTATATCTTGATTTGGGTTGATTATGGTGAAGTTTTCTATTTAATTATGATTTTTCTGTTTGCATATGATTTTGTCTATGTGGCCAAGTATGATGAATGGTAATGGTTGATAATGACTCTATGAGGAGTATTGGATAGTGTGAGAACCAGTAAAACCCTAATTATTTTCCTAGGGTTTATTTCCCCTTAATTGCATGTTTTCTGCATTTTCTGGCTTAGAAATATTTTCTTAGTGGATTTTATGAACAGTTATAGTTTTAAGATGATTTTTCTAGCATTGGTGAATGTTTAGAAAATTAAGAGTAAATAGTGGACGTGGGACCCACTAGTGCGAAAAGTTTGGAAAAATTCGGCCAATAAGGTTAAGTTTCGGATACTGTGAAAATTTTATCGGGTGTTAAGAGATAAGTAGTGTGTGTGAAGTGATTGATGTGAGAGAGAGAAAAGAATGATAAGGATGCATTTATGGAGGTGACAAGTGTCACCTTCTCATTTGTTGGACTTTAAGAAACACTATTCACTTTCTTGACTTTTTTTTTACCAAAGGTTTAAATATCAAAAAAATGCACAAAAATCACCATTTTCTTACCTCTTATGGCCGGCCCTCTCCTTGCAAAGAAGAAAGGAATTTCTTCAACTCTCAAGCTTCCATTTCACTCAATCTTGCAAGAACAAAAGCCTACGCTAGATTCTATTCCATAAAAACCTTTCTTCTAGTGCTTGTAAGTGTATTAGTGAAGTTGTTTTGAAGCTCTAAGGTGGCCAACCTCTCTATCTCTCTTAATTTCTTGGTAAGTAATGCTTGAACACCCTACTACACCTAATGATGGTTATATTATGCTTAGAAGTGGCTTGAGTGTTGGATTATATGATTTATTTCTTGGTTTGGCTTGATTTGGTGAAGTTTTCCATTTTATGAGGAATTTTCTGGTTTCATATGATTTTGATGTTGTGGACTAGTATGATGCTTGGTAATAAGGGGCTTTGGCTCTAGTAGGTGTGAATTGTTGTTAAATGCAATCAATTTTGGATTTGGAATGAAATGTGAAAAGTTAGGGTTCTTGAACCCCTATTCTGTCCGAAATTTTAGGTCATAGCTAGAGGCCGAATTGGACTTTGCTCAAAACATGAAAGTTGTAGGTATTGATGAGTTTAGTGTGCCTGCAAAATTTCAGGGCAATTGGACTAGTGTAGAGTGAGTTATGCCATTTTTACTGTTGCTGTTTTTGGTGCACAGAATGTCCGAACTGCGATAGTAATTGCCTGTTTGGACTGGTATTGGTTTGGATTTTGAAGTTGGTGTCTTCTGAGGAAATGTAGCTGGATGTCTTAGCTAACTTATGCCTTTGGAATTTCGGCATTTGGACCTGTGTAGGCTGAGATTGACGTATTACAGTTTTGTGTGTTTTGAAAATCTGTTTTGGTAATTCTGGTTTGGTATTTGGCACTTTTGACCTAGTTGTGCTAGGATTTGGACTGAGAGGCCTTCTACATTGTTGTATCCCTGTTTCATAGCTTCGAAACGGTGGGTCTTACACCCCTAACCGATAATTGTAGTGAGAGTAGTGCCATTACCGCATTATGACGTCAAAACCGGTTTTCTTATCAAGGCCAACATTAAAGCCTTTCTTAATTTCTGGTTTGCTTTCATGCTTGTATATGTTTATAAAACCCTATTGGGGTTGTGAATTGGTGTTGTTTATGGCTCGGTATGGTTTCTTGTTTTATGATATTGTGAGCTATGGAACGGCTCTTGACATGAAATGCTTATATGTGTGTTGTTGGGTTGTGATTGAAGAAAAATAATGAAGCCTTATGGCTGGAAAATTTGGTAAACACAAAGGGCATGCTGCCCGAATTTTTACTCGAGATTTAGAAAACTATATTCTCGACTTGAGTAAAGGTTAAGTATTTAACCCTTGAATTTCCATGCATGAAACCCTATTGGGCGATAATTGGTTTGACTTTATGACTCGTTATCGAGTCTTATGGTATTTGTTTACATGTTCTAGGGCGTGACGATAGCTCACGACATTCTCCTGACGGAAGTGCATGAAATAGCACTTAATTGATTGGTGAGTGTACTACTCACTTGTGTGCTATTATATGGCTTTGATATTTGAACTTGAGATGTTGTATGTTAATGGATTGATGTGAGAGTGTACTTTATCACTCTCACTTATTGTTTCACATGTTATTGAAAAGTTATTGGAAAGTTATTGGAAAGTTATATGAACTGATATATGAAATGTGTAGACACCAAATTTTTGGTGTAATTTCATTTTCTAGTTTTTATTTGTCGTGTTCATTTTTAGTTTTTAGTTTCCAGTTTTATTTTTATTTTTAAGTTTTATCATAGAATTTGTTGAAAATGAAAAAAGGGAAAAAGGAAAAAGCGTTCCAAAAAAAATGTGTTTTATGTCTTTTAAAATCAATCTTTTAGCATCTTACTTATTTTTGTTAAGTTATTTTGAAAAAAAAGGAAAAAAAGGAAAAACAATAAAAAATGGAAAATGAAAAAGGAAAAAAATGAAAAATGGAAGATTGAAAGTGGCATTTTGTTATTTCTAGTTTTATTTTTGTTTATTCAATCCAATGTTAATTAAGTTACTTTTGTTATTATTATTATTTGATTAAATCGGTTAGTTGTTAAGTTAAAAAAAAAAAAAAAAAAAAAAAAGAGGGTTCGTGGCAGGCAGGCTGCATTCTTTTTGCAGCTTGCCAAGGGCATTTTCATGCGTGCCATGAAGGGGCAGGATGAAGGCAGAGGCTAGCCTTCATCCTCGCCATTCAAGGAAGGGTTTTAGGGGATTGGGAGATGGTACAAAAAGAAAAAAAAACATCAGCCGCAAAGGGATCCTTATCGGGGGAAAGACAGAAAACAGCAAAAAAAAGCTAAGGGAGAAAACCAGCAAAGGGAAAGAGAGAAACTGAGGGGAAGGGCTTCATCTGAGGAGTGAACGGCTGGGGTTTAAGGGAAGTGATAGCTGCAAATCTGGAGTGAACGGAAAAATCAGAGGGAAGGAGAGCTAAGGGGGGACGAGAGAGAGCAGCAGCCGAAAGAGAGAAATCGAGAGAGGGCATCGAGGAAAAGAAAAAGCTTACGGCAAAAGAAGGAAACAAAGGAAGGATTCTGGGTTGGCGGCTGGGGTAGAGAACAACAAAAAGGGGCCGAGGGATTGAGAGAGTTTCGAGAAATCAGAGAGTAAAAGGAAAAGAAAAGAGACCAGCAAGAAGAAAGTGAGAGGAAAACAAGAAGGAAACATTTTCAGAAATTTGCCCGGATGATGAACCAGGCTGGCGATTCACCCTGTTCTCACTCATTTCAGATCTAGATAGTCTATATTTCTGAGAGATCTCTTTTCCTACACCTTCTTGGGATGTCTGGGAGCAGCTTTCGTTCAGCAACAATCGACTGAAAACATCTCTAAGACAGCTAAATGGAAGCTCCAAGTGGCGGGTTCATCAGCGCTATGTTTTACGGCGGCGATATTCCTTTGCTTCGTTCCCCAGATTCTGTACAGCCTTCCCACGACTCTTTGCTTCCATCCGGGTTTAGAACACCCTTAGGTAACCATGTCTCCCTCCCTGGTTTGATTTAACGTACTTTTGCATGAAGAACAAGATCCGTTTGATGTTTTTTTGTTTTTTGCCACAGCCTTTCCCTTGCTGTCTGGTTTTCCTTCGTTCGGCATTTAATGGTCTTTGCATGATGCATGTTTACTGAATATATCATTTTCGTTTGGGTCAGATTGCATATTGATTGATGAGTCTGTTAGCTTTGGTTTTTGCTAATGAAGATTTGTCCGATGTTAGATGCTGTGGAAGTAAGGATGAATGTTTGCTTTTGACTTGGGCTTGGTACCAGAATTTGTTGCGTGCAATGGCTGGAACCTTTAGAGTATCAGAAATCTGCTGCAGAAATGTTAATGTAGTTCAGTAGCTAAGTGTCTAAAGGCTATAGTGCCAAAGTTTCTGCTTGCTTGAAATGTTCATGTTGCTTGACTGCGATGGTTTTTCCATGATTGACAGCAAGTTTCCACTTTTTCTTTGCTGCAATTTTTTTTTTATCCAGTTGCCTTGATTGAATCTCCTGGGATAGATATTCGTGTTAGGTAGTGTTAATAAGAGTAATTTGAAGTCTTTGCTTCAGGTTTTGATTGTTGAATTAGCAGATTTTGTTTGAATTACTTCACACGAGCACGTCTAGGTGAATCACCAGATATTGTTGAAGTTGTAAGAACTCAGAATCTCCACGAGACACTCCCATAAAACTGGTTTTCCTGTCTCGATAAGTTGCTAAAGAGAATTGCAGCAGTTTCTCTTCTCAAATGTTGGCATGTTTTCTAGCTCATCTTATTGCATTTTTGTCCTTAAGTCTGTTAGATTTCTATCTACTTTTGTCGTAAATATCTGCACTTTGTGTTGAATGGGTGAAGATACGTTGGGATCCTGGGCAGGAATGTTTGTCTCGTTTGCAAATTCAGAATAATAGCTTCAAATTGCAGATTTGTTTTTCTTTCTTTGTAGCATTCGAATGACCACTTTGCTTGGATTTCTTCCATCTAATTGATTTGTTAAGTGATGTTTAAATGGAAGCAATCTCAAAGTTGTTGTATGGAATCTGTTTTTGCCGAAATTGAAAGAGGTTTGCGCATGAAAATTTTCCAGCACTTATATAATCACTTGCCAAGTTTTTTTGTTTTAGTCTATTTTTAGATGTTGAAGTTATGTACTTGGTGGTTTAGTTTAGAGTTTTGGTTTTGTTTGAGAAAGTTTGATCAAAAGTTGCCTGGGGACATGAATTTGCAAACAGAAAGTGCAGTAATTGCTTGTTTCTTGTTGTAGAATGTTATCTTACGTTAGTCTGCATGCATGCAAAAATAATTCTGAAAATTGCACTTTGACCCCTTGGTTTCTAACTAATGCCGCTATGACCCAACCAATTAAATGTTTTCTTCAATTTGGTCCTTGGCTGTTTTAATTTTTGCAATTTCATTGCTTGCTTTGCTTCAACTAATTACCATGCTTTGTCAATTGCACTTAAGTCATGACCTTGGGGACTTTATGACTAAGTGAGCCTTGTTTTGCCCATTTCTTTTAATTTTTCTTAAATAAAGTGGTGCCTTGACCTTTTTATTATTTTGGAGGGTAATTGAATAATTTCACTTCATTGGGGCGTCAATTCAAGGGAGGTACACTCTATCCCTCACTTGCACTACATTTGACCTTACGTGCTCCTACGTGTTATGTGAATATGCATGCCTACCCCGCTTTCCTTACCTCCTTGCGTGCATTTAATTGCTTTTACGTTTATTTAAGCTTTATGGGGTATGTGTACACCTCTTGGCTTGTAATAGATAGGGCTCGGAGAGCATCTTGTCCATTTCCCCTTCCCCTTTATGCTTTTATGGGGTATGTGTACACCTCTTGGCTTGTAATAGATAGGGCTCGAAGAGCATCTGGTCCACTTCCCCTTCCCCTTGCTTGCTTGTTTTTGTTGCTACATGTTAATTGCTTTATTAGGCTCCTGCATCTAGTCGAGCATGCTAAATGTTATGTGCTATGTGTTTACGAGTATTTTGGCATGTCTACTTGCTTTCCTAGCCATGAATGAATGGAATGGATGAATGTACGTTTCCGCTAGTCCAACGCTAGTCGGAATTCATAGAATGGGCTAGTCCAACGCTAGACCCTTAGGGATTTCCCCCCATTAGCATGTCATTTGCTTGTTCACCACATATCATGCATTTTTCTTAGTTTTTATCACTTGGCATGCTCCTTGAACCCCCTTTCCCTTCTTTTTAGGATTTTTGCATATCATGATAGTTATAGTGTACATTTGCATGAGAGTCCCCTTCTGATAAGGGAAACGAGCGAGTGTGGCTACTCGATAGCCTTAGCACGCTAGTTTCGCCTTCTAATCAAAGGGAAAATCAAGTCACAATTTAGGTCTCCCCGTACCCAATTTGCATGAATTCCCTAGGCTCATGCATTCTCAATCCACTCTATCATTACACTTTCACTTTTGTCTCATTTGCACACATGCACCTTTTTATCATCTTCACTTGCACACGAACCCTTTTATCTTCACTTGCACACGAGCATTTTATCTTCACTCGCACACGAGTACTTTCATCTACATTTGCACACCTTCACTCTTATCTTATTACTTTTATCATTTTTCTCACTTCACACAAACTCACACTTTCACATGGCATGCATTCCACTCATTTTTCACGTCATTTAGGTTTAGGTGTGACCTCTCCAAAAGGATCATTATTGGGCTTCACAATTAATGTGATTGGCACCACTCAACCTTTGAAGAGAAATTTCCCCCAATCCCCCTAGGTCTAGGTTTTTGCATTCATATAGACATATCCAATACGCGATACATACCTTGGGTAGAAAAATTAGGAAAAATTGGTTAAGTCGCGCAACTAGCCTTGGCTAGGTCAAAGGGGTGCCTTGGATTCTATCCTTGCCTTCCCCTTTGTCAAACGTGACCCCCGAACCTTTTTCTTTGGCTTACGTGGACTAGGAGTCGTTTTAAAAAAGGGTTTTGCTACTTTGTCTTTTAAAAACACTTTTTGGGTGACTTGGTACACCCCAAATCTATACCAAGTGGCGACTCCGTCTTCATATTTAAAAAACCCTTTTTAAAATTTCATTTGGCCAAATCGTCGCTTTCCAAAGTCCCATGGCCTATTTACTTTTCATTTTGCACACGTTCACACCACACTTCACACACAATTCATTCATTCGAAAAGTGGGGCGCGACAGTTGGCGACTCCACTGGGGACTTCCTAAGTGGGTCCGAGCATTTGACTTGGCCATTCTTTTCCTTTTTCTACCCTTTTTTATGCATTGCATTTGGATATTAGGGTTGCACTTTCCATTTTTAGGGCCTTTTGCCTCGTGCGCGTATCCAACTATTCCCTCACTCACGTACGTGTGATTGGTTGATTGGATGTATGTTTACTTATTTATCTCGCGCTTGCATTGCATTTGGGGGGGTGTGTCACCTTTAGAGCCTCGTGTGGTTCTCACCCCTTCCCTCAAAATAGGGGAACACTTCATACGTGCACGTTTACTTGCTTTTATCCCATTTTATTTTGTTTTTCGTGGGCGTTTCCCACACCGCCTTGTAGGATTAGGATCGATCGCCTTGGGTAGGCGGCTGGTGTGCTCTGCGCCCATAGCGCTACCTAAGGGATCACTCGAGCCACCGATCAAAGGCCTTGGGAGTGATGACCCTTTGCCTTTAGGTCTGAAGGCTTGGGAGCCGAAGCTTTATCGAGTCTAGGCATTAGTGAACCAAACCGCATGCATCCATATTAGAATAACCTCGGGTAGAGTCGGCCTCACCTTTTCTTAAGCACATTAGGCACGAGGGAGGGGGTTCCACCCCTTTTACTTGCTTTATTGTATTTCTTTTTTCTTAATTGCTCCCAATGTGTTATGTGTACTATCAATTGCACTAACCATTCTTTTGTTTTCTTGGATTGCATTCATGTGCCTTAGCAATAAGGGGCCTCTTTGGCACTCTTTTAGTGACTCACCCACTAGATAGCTCACATGTCTAAATTTCAGTCTTTGCATTTATCTTTCAGTAAATACATTTCATGTTTAGACCCTTTCCCCCCGTTGCATTATTTTGTCCTCTAGGCCATATTTGTTGCATATTTACATTGCTTTAATAAACTGGCATCACGCATAAACCCTAGAAAGGGAATGCCATTTAGGGGATCCCGTGTTAGGAATAAGCCACCCCATGTCTCGGATGTATAATCCAAATGAGACTTGCACGTTTACCTTTCTCGTATCATCCGAAGGGGTAGTGCACAAGGTAAGGTAAAGATCCGATCATTTTCATGAAGCAATTTTTGGAATATGAGCATCTAATAATCACTTTTTGGCCATTTTCTCAAAATTGGTAAAATTCCCTTGCGTAAAAGGACATATTCGAAGAATATTCACAAATGATTCCTCATTGTTGAGACGATAAATATAGAGGCTAAATTTTGATTTTAGAGGCTCATAGACCAAGGCATTGTAATGATTTCTTGAAACCACCCAGTGGGCGAATAATTCAATCGATTTTTGAACAAATCATCCATCTTATCCAATCCATTTTTTTTCAATTCATTCACTTTTAGTACAATTTAATCATTTTTGAATAAATTCATTCATCAAATCATTTGACCAATTTACCCTTTTTAGGGTCATTCGGTCGATTTTGAATAAATCGTCAAGTCATTTGATCAATTTACCCTTTTTAGGGTCATCCGGTCGTTTTTGAATAAATCGTCAAGTCATTTGATCAATTTACCCTTTTTTAGGGTCATTTGACCAATTTACCCTTTTTAGGGTCATTTGACCAATTTACCCTTTTTAGGGTCATCCGGTCGATTTTTGAAAAATCATTTAATTCATTTGACCACTTTACCCTTTTAGGGTGACTTGGTCGATTTTTGCATAAATCATCAATCTCTTTTTCATTCATCTGGCCAGTTCACCCATTTTTAGGGCAATCGAATCGATTTTGAATAAATCAAGTTTCATTCATTTGACCAATCTACCCTTTTTAGGGTGATTCGATCAATTTTTGAATAAATCAAATTTTATTTCATTCATTTGACCAGTTTACCTATTTTTAGGGCAATTTGGTCATTTTTAAATAAATCATCAATTTTATCCAATCCATTTGACCCGTTTTTTCCCTTTTTAGGGTTTAAGTCTAAGGGTCACCGAATAAATTAATTGAGACATTCCAATCAGCCCCTTTTACACATTATTTCATGCATCGATCAAAGTAGCAATCCATTCGGACTTTGTCCTCATTTTGACAAATCTCTCGTCACCCCAATTGACCAAATTCTTTCAAAATTATTTTTCACTCCATGAGCTGATTGGATCCATCAGGTATTGTATAGTGCCTGCTCTGGAGGATTGCATTTTCATGCTAGGCCTACCCTTGGCATAAAAGGGTTCCCCCATAGGGCATGCATACCGATTTTATAGTCTTGATTACTAACTCGGGGTATTTTCTTTTGTTTTCCCCTCCCCTGCATTCATAAAAATGTTTCAATAAGATGAAAATATTCTTCTATATCTGATGATAATTTTAGTCCAATAAAGTTTGAAGAGTATAAGTGTTATTTGATTCTTGGGCGGATCCTACGATGAAAACCCTCTGAGAGATGTTGTAATTGTTTTCCAAAGGGAAATTTTGTATATTTGAAAAGGAGACAAAAAGTGTATATGTGGAGCTCTTTACAAGTTTCTCTCTTCTCACTTGTATCGTAATTGAATGAGAAATTTTGTTTCAAACTTTTTCAGCAATAAAATTTTTGGACAATCATTGTTTTGTGTATATTTATGTACATTTCATTCTTTATTCTTATTCATTGGAGATTTCATGATGAATTTGAAGAAATAAGACTAAATTGGGATTTTTTTTAACCTCCGGCCTGAAAATTCATAATAAGAGTGTTCAGAATTAAAAGATGGTCACTCAAAAGGCCCTATGAGATACCTTTCTCCTTCACTTAATTCCAAAATAAAATCAGTCACATTGATTGATAAATTGCAAATTGGGGCCATCTTTGCTTGAAAATGCCCATTGGTTTAACCAGATTCAATTCACATCTAAGTGAAAGCAAAAATGTGCATTATTCTTATTTGTTTGGAAAATTTGGAATGATACTTCAAGCATTCGTTTCATTACCTATACAGATTTTCATCATTTACTCTCCCATTTGAGCTTCTAAAAGAATAATTTCGTTTCAAATAAGGGTCTTAATGATCACTACCCTTCATTGAAAAATTTTCAAATATCAAAAGAAGAATGGATTTTCAATGACCATTTCGCTACTTCGGTTGTCATGAGGTATAAGAATGATACTTTGGCCGTCATTTCTACAATCTAAACACTGATCATCCCTTGCATCCTCGTTTGAGCTAAATTGGTGGTTCTTTTCGAGTGCACATATGATCGCACCCCACATTGGGGAAGGAGATTGGGAAATTTTGAAAAAGGGAGGAAAGAGAAAAGCAAAAATGCCAAAAGGGAAAAAAGAGGGAATCACAAATTGGAGAAATTTGAATCTATCTGGGTTTCAATTTTTGGAAAAAAAGAAAAGAAGGGGTTTTGTCCATGTGAATCGCCTATGTTTCACAAATATGGATGAGTAAGGGTCTTCCTCACTCAATTGATTCAGATACACGCCAAAAATTTCCCATTAATGAAAATTTCCTTTCAGAGTTATTGTAAGGAACAGAATACAAGTCAGGCCATCTTCTTTTCCAATCAAACATTCAATCCCTAGTTATCCCTTTTGAGCCTTCAGAATAAAATACTTCATTTGGCAAACCCTGAGAATCGCAAACCCCACACTGGGGCAAGTTGGGTTGAAAAAGAAAATTTCAAGAAGCGAAAAAGTGAAAACCCACAAAATCAAAAGGCAAAAGAAGAAAAGAGAACCTTAGTTCAAAAGTAAACTGGGGCAAATTTTGTGAAATTTCAAAGAATGGCCGAAGGCCAAAAAAAATCAAAAAGAAAGAAAATGAAAGAGAAAAAGCCTCAATTGAGCAAAAACTGAGGCAAATTCTGATTTTACCCTAAAATAGGGTTGGCGCGACAATGCGATCTCAGATTCTTCAAACCAGTGTTGAAATCCGTTTTCAAGCCTTAACTTTTCTAAGCACCCCACCTGACCCCGTTACAAAAGCCGAAAGTCCTGACTTCTGTTCTTTGCAATGGCCCTGTCAAGAAAATTTCTGATGCCGGAAAATTTTAGCTGTATTTCTGAATTGCTTGAGTATGAGTTTGACGCTACTCACCATGTGAAAACCCATCAGCTCGAGGGAAAGGGAAAAGAGGCAAAAAGCAAAGAAAGAAAAGTAAATGCAAGAAAATGCAGAAAATTCGACGCTGAAGTCTCTGGTGAGTGATGAGAAAAATGCAAACAAAGTCTGAGATCTTTTGATTTCAAAATAGGGGCAATTTTGGAAAAATGCGACCTATGGTGCAATATCCTTGAAAGTCTTAAACTATCGTTTTCAAGCCAAATTACAAGCTAATAAAGTCCATCGTTGACTTATTCTTTCATGACAATCCAAAGTGAGGATCATGCTCATAAGAAATTCATCAAATCATTTGTGATCATAAGGGCATAACCCGTTTCCACATGTTTAGCTATCACTTCTGTCCATACGTTACAAGCCTAGAAAGCTTGTATGTTGACTAAGTTTTCTTGAAAATAAGGGTAACAAACTCTTTGCTTTCACTAAGATGTGACATTGAATGGATTACATACAACTGGGGCACAAAAATGAGACAGATTCTTATCTCCCATTTCCTTAGCCATTTCAAAAATAAAGTCACTTGATTGGTCCTGAAAAGATGAGTCAACCAGAAGTGGTGACCCGTTACCCTAAGCACCAATGCTAAAAGTAAGGAAGAAATCTTCTTCTTAAATTTGGTGTTATTTCGAGGAATTCATCATGAAATTTCTGCATGAGTTCAAACTTGACGATTAAAGTTTCTTCACATTGTTGTATATGTGCACTCTTTTCTAAATTTTAGAAAGTGCGGTTTTTCTTTGTTCAAGTAAATGGGAAATCATCTGAACCAATTTTTGCAGTCAAGTGGGCCCATACTGGGGCAAATTTTTGTTTATGAGATTTCACAAAATAAGCCCACACAGGGGCAAATATTTGTGTAATCCAATTGAGGATTTCGTCCAAGAATCAAATAATGTATTTTTTCAAGTCAATCACGCTGCCCTTTTCATGAAAATTTGAATGCATGAAAGCCCCCTGTGCAGGTATTCATAGTTGAAATCGACGAAAGAGCATCTGGCGATGTGGAAGGCCGACGCCGAAGAAAGAGAAGAAAGAAGGGAAAGAGAAGGCCCTACACTGGGGCAAATTATTTTTTGAAAAATTCTCTCGAAAAATCAGAAAATTCAAAAGTCAAAAATCAAAAATCAAATTCAAATTTTTGTTACTTGGAAAATCAAATTTCTTGATTCCTGACAAATCAAATTCAAGTTCTTGACCAATTGGATGGTAGGACTGGGTCTTATCCCGCTGACCATTCACTTTATCACGTTGGGCCTGGATGTCGTGCCGCCAACCTCACTTTATCACGTTGGCCTGGATTTCGTGCCGCCAACATTCATGTTATCACGTTGGGCTTTGCGTTTTCGTGCCACCAAACTTCACAAA